>NW_027257981.1:45000-263606 GCF_045791955.1 Oncorhynchus clarkii lewisi | reverse complement strand
GGGAGGAAAGACCTTGGACCATTGTTACTCTAACTTCCGCGACGCATATAAGGCCCTGCCCCGCCCCCCTTTCGGAAAAGCTGACCACGACTCCATTTTGTTGATCCCTGCCTACAGACAGAAACTAAAACAAGAGGCTCCCACGCTGAGGTCTGTCCAACGCTGGTCCGACCAAGCTGACTCCACACTCCAAGACTGCTTCCATCACGTGGACTGGGAGATGTTTCGTATTGCGTCAGATAACAACATTGACGAATACGCTGATTCGGTGTGCGAGTTCATTAGAACGTGCGTTGAAGATGTCGTTCCCATAGCAACGATTAAAACATTCCCTAACCAGAAACCGTGGATTGATGGCAGCATTCGTGTGAAACTGAAAGCGCGAACCACTGCTTTTAATCAGGGCAAGGTGTCTGGTAACATGACCGAATACAAACAGTGCAGCTATTCCCTCCGCAAGGCTATCAAACAAGCTAAGCGCCAGTACAGAGACAAAGTAGAATCTCAATTCAACGGCTCAGACACAAGAGGCATGTGGCAGGGTCTACAGTCAATCACGGACTACAGGAAGAAACCCAGCCCAGTCACGGACCAGGATGTCTTGCTCCCAGGCAGACTAAATAACTTTTTTGCCCGCTTTGAGGACAATACAGTGCCACTGACACGGCCTGCAACGAAAACATGCGGTCTCTCCTTCACTGCAGCCGAGGTGAGTAAGACATTTAAACGTGTTAACCCTCGCAAGGCTGCAGGCCCAGATGGCATCCCCAGCCGCGCCCTCAGAGCATGCGCAGACCAGCTGGCCGGTGTGTTTACGGACATATTCAATCAATCCCTATACCAGTCTGCTGTTCCCACATGCTTCAAGAGGGCCACCATTGTTCCTGTTCCCAAGAAAGCTAAGGTAACTGAGCTAAATGACTACCGCCCCGTAGCACTCACATCCGTCATCATGAAGTGCTTTGAGAGACTAGTCAAGGACCATATCACCTCCACCCTACCTGACACCCTAGACCCACTCCAATTTGCTTACCGCCCAAATAGGTCCACAGACGATGCAATCTCAACCACACTGCACACTGCCCTAACCCATCTGGACAAGAGGAATACCTATGTGAGAATGCTGTTCATCGACTACAGCTCGGCATTCAACACCATAGTACCCTCCAAGCTCGTCATCAAGCTCGAGACCCTGGGTCTCGACCCCGCCCTGTGCAACTGGGTACTGGACTTCCTGACGGGCCGCCCCCAGGTGGTGAGGGTAGGCAACAACATCTCCTCCCCGCTGATCCTCAACACTGGGGCCCCACAAGGTTGCGTTCTGAGCCCTCTCCTGTACTCCCTGTTCACCCACGACTGCGTGGCCACGCACGCCTCCAACTCAATCATCAAGTTTGCGGACGACACAACAGTGGTAGGCTTGATTACCAACAACGATGAGACGGCCTACAGGGAGGAGGTGAGGGCCCTCGGAGTGTGGTGTCAGGAAAACAACCTCACACTCAACGTCAACAAAACTAAGGAGATGATTGTGGACTTCAGGAAACAGCAGAGGGAACACCCCCCTATCCACATCGATGGAACAGTAGTGGAGAGGGTAGCAAGTTTTAAGTTCCTCGGCATACACATCACAGACAAACTGAATTGGTCCACTCACACAGACAGCATCGTGAAGAAGGCGCAGCAGCGCCTCTTCAACCTCAGGAGGCTGAAGAAATTCGGCTTGTCACCAAAAGCACTCACAAACTTCTACAGATGCACAATCGAGAGCATCCTGGCGGGCTGTATCACCGCCTGGTATGGCAACTGCACCGCCCTCAACCGTAAGGCTCTCCAGAGGGTAGTGAGGTCTGCACAACGCATCACCGGGGGCAAACTACCTGCCCTCCAGGACACCTACACCACCCGATGTCACAGGAAGGCCATAAAGATCATCAAGGACATCAACCACCCGAGCCACTGCCTGTTCACCCCGCTATCATCCAGAAGGCGAGGTCAGTACAGGTGCATCAAAGCTGGGACCGAGAGACTGAAAAACAGCTTCTATCTCAAGGCCATCAGACTGTTAAACAGCCACCACTAACACTGAGTGGCTGCTGCCAACACACTGACACTGACTCAACTCCAGCCACTTTAATAATGGGAATTGATGGGAAATGATGTAAATATATCACTAGCCACTTTAAACAATGCTACCTTATATAAATGTTACTTACCCTACATTATTCATCTCATACGCATACGTATATACTGTACTCTATATCATCGACGGTATCCTTATGTAATACATGTATCACTAGCCACTTTATACTATACTATGCCACTTTGTTTACATACTCATCTCATTTGTACATACTGTACCCGATACCATCTACTGTATCTTGCCTATGCTGCTCTGTACCATCACTCATTCATATATCCTTATGTACATATTCTTTATCCCCTTACACTGTGTACAAGACAGTAGTTTTGGAATTGTTAGTTAGATTACTTGTTATTACTGCATTGTCGGAACTAGAAGCACAAGCATTTCGCTACACTCGCATTAACATCTGCTAACCATGTGTATGTGACAAATAAAATTTGATTTGATTTGATTTTGATTTGATTTGATTTGATTTGATTTATCCCTGACCTGGTCTGTCATACCAAAGTGTTTCAAGCTCACCACCATAGTCCTCGTGCCCAAGAACGCCAAGGTAAGCTGCCTAAATGACTATCGCCCGGTAGAACTCACATGTATAGCCATGAAATACTTAGCAAGGCAGGTCATGGCTAACATCAACAACATCATCCCAGAGCACCCAGAACACCCTGGACCCAATCCAATTCGCATACCATCCCAACAAATCCACAGATGACAAATCTCTATTACACCCCACACTGCCCTCACCCACCTGGACGAAAGGAACACCTATGTGAGAATGCTGTTCATTTACTACAGTTCAGCGTTCAACACCATAGTGCCCCACAAGCGTGAGGGTACGCAACAGCACATCCGCCATGCTGACCATCAACACGGGGGCCCACCAGGGGTGCCGAGGACACCCAAACCACACAACTATAAAGCCCGAGAGCCTGACCCTCTCTGGAGGTTGCTGTAGCCCTGCCTGGGATCTTCAGCCTATAGTGACTGTTGGCTGAGACGCCGGGCCCGTTAGGGTAGGCTGTGTCAGGGTGAGACGCCAGGCCCGTTAGGGTAGGCTGTGTCAGGGTGGGCTGTGTTAGGGTAGGCTATGTTAGGGTGGGCTGTGTCAGGGTGGGCTGTGTTAGGTCAGGGTGGGCTGCATTAGGGTAGGCTATGTTAGGGTAGGCTGTGTCAGGGTGGGCTGTGTTAGGGTAGGCTGTGTTAGGGTTGGCTGTGTCAGGGTGGGACGCCAGGCCCGTTAGGGTAGGCTGTGTCAGGGTGGGCTGTGTTAGGGTGGGCTGTGTTAGGGTAGGCTGTGTCAGGGTTGGCTGTGTCAGGGTGGGACACCGGGCCCGTTAGGGTAGGCTGTGTCAGGGTAGGCTGTGTTAGGGTTGGCTGTGTCAGAGTTGGCTGTGTCAGGGTTGGCTGTGTCAGGGTGGGACGCCGGGCCCGTTAGGGTAGGCTGTGCAGGGTAGGCTGTGTCAGGGTAGGCTGTGTCAGGGTGGGACGCCAGGCCCGTTAGGGTAGGCTGTGTCAGGGTGGGCTGTGTTAGGGTAGGCTGTGTTAGGGTAGGCTGTGTCAGGGTTGGCTGTGTCAGGGTGGGACACCGGGCCCGTTAGGGTAGGCTGTGTCAGGGTAGGCTGTGTTAGGGTTGGCTGTGTCAGAGTTGGCTGTGTCAGGGTTGGCTGTGTCAGGGTGGGACGCCGGGCCCGTTAGGGTAGGCTGTGCAGGGTAGGCTGTGTCAGGGTGGGCTGTGTCAGGGTAGGCTGTGTCAGGGTGGGCTGTGTCAGGGTAGGCTGTGTCAGGGTGGGCTGTGTCAGGGTAGGCTGTGTCAGGGTAGGCTGTGTTAGGGTAGGCTGTGTTAGGGTAGGCTGTGTCAGGGTAGGCTGTGTCAGGGTGGGCTGTGTCAGGGTAGGCTGTGTTAGGGTAGGCTGTGTCAGGGTAGACTGTGTCAGGGTAGGCTGTGTCAGGGTGGGCTGTGTTAGGGTAGACTATGTCAGGGTAGGCTGTGTCAGGGTAGGGTGTGTCAGGGTGGGCTGTGTCAGGGTAGGCTGTGTCAGGGTAGGCTGTGTTAGGGTAGGCTGTGTCAGGGTGGGCTGTGTCAGGGTAGGCTGTGTCAGGGTAGGCTGTGTCAGGGTAGGCTGTGTCAGGGTGGGCTGTGTCAGGGTAGGCTGTGTCAGGGTGGGCTGTGTCAGGGTAGGCTGTGTCAGGGTGGGCTGTGTCAGGGTAGGCTGTGTCAGGGTAGGCTGTGTTAGGGTAGGCTGTGTCAGGGTGGGCTGTGTTAGGGTAGGCTGTGTGAGGGTAGGCTGTGTCAGGGTGGGCTGTGTTAGGGTAGGCTGTGTCAGGCTGGGACGCCTGAATACACCAACATATAGGAATATAACGTTACTGTCCTGAAGACACCAACACCAACATATAAGAATATAACGTTACTGTCCTGAATACACCAATATATAGGAATATAACGTTACTGTCCTGAATACACCAATATATAGGTATAGGCTATATACGTACTTCCGGCGCCGACAGAGATGGCCGCCTCGCTTCGCGTTCCTAGGAAACTATGCAGTTTTTTGTTTTTTTACGTGTTATTTCTTACATTAGTACCCCAGGTCATCTTAGGTTTCATTACATACAGTCGAGAAGAACTACTGAATATAAGAGCAGGGTCAACTCACCATCAGTACGACCAAGAATATGTCTTTCGCGAAGCGGATCCTGTGTTCTGCCTTCCACCCAGGACAACGGAATGGATCCCAGCCGGCGACCCAAAACAACGACGGCGTAAAAGAGGCAAACGAAGCGGTCTTCTGGTCAGGCTCCGGAGACGGGCACATCGTGCACCACTCCCTAGCATACTTCTCACTAATGTCCAGTCTCTAGACAACAAGGTTGATGAAATCCGAGCAAGGGTAGCATTCCAGAGGGACATCAGAGACTGTAACGTTCTTTGCTTCACGGAAACATGGCTCACTGGAGACACGCTATCGGAGTCGGTGCAGCCAGCTGGTTTCTCCACGCATCGCGCCGACAGAAACAAACATCTTTCTGGTAAGAAGAGGGGCGGCGGCGTATGCTTTATGGTTAACGAGACGTGGTGTGGTCACAACAACATACAGGAACTCAAGTCCTTCTGTTCACCTGATTTAGAATTCCTCACAATCAAATGTCGACCGCATTATCTACCAAGGGAATTCTCTTCGATTATAATCACAGCCGTATATATTCCCCCCCAAGCAGACACATCGATGGCTCTGAACAAACTTTATTTGACTCTTTGCAAACTGGAATCCATATATCCTGAGGCTGCATTCATTGTAGCTGGGGATTTTAACAAGGCTAATCTGAAAACAAGACTCAAGATTGTATCAGCATATCGATTGCGCAACCAGGGCTGGTAAAACCTTGGATCATTGCTATTCTAACTTCCGCGATGCATATAAGGCCCTCCCCCGCCCTCCTTTCGGAAAAGCTGACCACGACTCCATTTTGTTACTTCCTGCCTACAGACAGAAGCTAAAACAAGAATCTCCCACGCTGAGGTCTGTTCAACGCTGGTCCGACCAATCTGATTCCACGCTCCAAGACTGCTTCCATCACATGGACTGGGATATGTTTCGTATTGCGTCAGACAACAACATTGACGAATACGCTGATTCGGTGAGCGAGTTCATTAGAACGTGCTTTGAAGATCGCAATTCAACGGCTCAGACACAAGAGGTATGTGGCAGGGTCTACAGTCAATCACGGATTACAAAAAGAAAACCAGCCCCGTCACGGACCAGGATGTCTTGCTCCCAGGCAGACTAAATCACTTTTTTGCCGCTTTGAGGACAATACAGTGGCACTGACACGGCCCGCAATCAAAACATGCGGACTCTCCTTCACTGCAGCCGAGGTGAGTAAAACATTTAAACGTGTTAACCCTCGCAAGGCTGCAAGCCCAGACGGCATCCCCAGCCGCGCCCTCAGAGCATGCGCAGACCAGCTGGCTGGTGTGTTTACGAACATATTCAATCAATCCTTATCCCAGTCTGCTGTTCCCACATGCTTCAAAAGGGCCACCATTGTCCCTGTTCCCAAGAAAGCTAAGGTAACTGAGCTAAACGACTACCACCCCGTAGCACTCACCTCCGTCATCATGAAGTGCTTTGAGAGACTAGTCAAGGACCATATCACCTTCACCCTACCTGACACCCTAGACCCACTCCAATTTGCTTACCGCCCAAATAGGTCCACAGACGATGCAATCTCAACCACAATGCACACTGCCCTAACCCATCTGGACAAGAGGAATACCTATTTCAGAATGCTGTTCATCGACTACAGCTCAGCATTTAACACCATAGTAGCCTCCAAACTCGTCATCAAGCTCGAGACCCTGGGTCTCGACCCCGCCCTGTGCAACTGGGTACTGGACTTCCTGACGTGCCACCCCCAGTTGGTGAGGGTAGGTAACAACATCTGCACCCCGCTGATCCTCAACACTGGGGCCCCACAAGGGTGCGTTCTGAGCCCTCTCCTGTACTCCCTGTTCACCCACGACTGCGTGGCCACGCACGCCTCCAACTCAATCATCAAGTTTGCGGACGACACAACAGTGGTAGGCTTGATTACCAACAACGACGAGACGGCCTACAGGGAGGAGGTGAGGGCCCTCGAAGTGTGGTGTCAGGAAAATAACCTCACACTCAACGTCAACAAAACTAAGGAGATGATTGTGGACTTCAGGAAACAGCAGAGGGAACACCCCCCTATCCACATCGATGGAACAGTAGTGGAGAGGGTAGTAAGTTTTAAGTTCCTCGGCGTACACATCACAGACTAACTGAATTGGTCCACCCACACAGACAGCATCGTGAAGAAGGCGCAGCAGCGCCTCTTCAACCTCAGGAGGCTGAAGAAATTTGGCTTGTCACCAAAAGCACTCACAAACTTCTACAGATGCACAATCGAGAATATCCTGTCGGGCTGTATCACCGCCTGGTACGGCAACCGAGCTGCCCACAACCGTAAGGCTCTCCAGAGGGTAGTGAGGTCTGCACAACGCATCACCGGGGGCAAACTACCTGCCCTCCAGGACACCTACACCACCCGATGTCACAGGAAGGTCATAAAGATCATCAAGGACAACAACCACCCGAGCCACTGCCTGTTCACCCCGCTATCATCCAGACGGCGAGGTCAGTACAGGTGCATCAAAGCTGGGACCGAGAGACTGAAAAACAGCTTCTATCTCAAGGCCATCAGACTGTTAAACAGCCACCACTAACATTGAGTGGCTGCTGCCAACACACTGACTCAACTCCAGCCACTTTAATAATGGGAATTGATGGGAATTGATGTAAAATATATCACTAGCCACTTTAAACAATGCTACTTAATGTAATGTTTACATACCCTACATTATTTATCTCATATGTAAACGTATATACTGTACTCTATATCATCTACTGCATCCTTATGTAATACATGTATCACTAGCCACTTTGAACTATGCCACTTTGTTTACATACTCATCTCATATGTATATACAGTACTCGATACCATCTACTGTATCTTGCCTATGCCGCTCTGTACCATCACTCATTCATATATCTTTATGTACATATTCTTTATCCCTTTACACTTGTGTGTATAAGGTAGTAGTTTTGGAATTGTTAGTTAGATTACTCGTTGCTTACTGCATTGTCGGAACTAGAAGCACAAGCATTTCACTACACTCGCATTAACATCTGCTAACCATGTGTATGTGACAAATAAAATTTGATTTGATTTCATTTTGATTTGATATAACGTTACTGTCCTGAATACGTCAATATATAGGATATAACGTTACTGTCCTGAATACACCAACATATAGTTGGTGCTTCTACACCTGCATTGCTTGCTGTTTGGGGTTTTAGGCTGGGTTTCTGTACAGCACTTTGAGATATCAGCTGATGTACGAAGGGCTATATAAATAAATTTGATTTGATTTGATTTGATATAGGAATATGACGTTACTGTCCTGAATACACCAATATATAGGATATAACGTTACTGTCCTGAATACACCACACCAAACATATAGGATATAACGTTACTGTCCTGAATACACCACACCAAACATATAGGATATAACGTTACTGTCCTGAATACACCAAACATATAGGATATAACGTTACTGTCCTGAATACACCACACCAAACATGTAGGATATAATGTTACTGTCCTGAATATACCACACCAACATATAGGATATAACGTTACTGTCCTGAATACACCAAACATATAGGATATAACGTTACTGTCCTGAATACACCAAACATATAGGATATAACGTTACTGTCCTGAATACACCAAACATATAGGATATAACGTTACTGTCCTAAATACACCAAACATATAGGATATAGCGTTACTGTCCTGAATATACCACACCAACATAAAGGATATAACGTTACTGTCCTGAATACACCAAACATATAGGATATAATGTTACTGTCCTGAATACACCAAACATATAGGATATAACGTTACTGTCCTGAATACACCACACTCTCCAGTTACAGTCAAGTCAGGTCTGTTGTAGGTCTGTAGCCGTGGTTATAGCACAGCAAGTCAGATCTGTGGTAGGTCTGTAGCCGTGGTTACAGCACTGCAAGTCAGATCTGTGGTAGGTCTGTAGCCGTGGTTACAGCACTGCAAGTCAGATCTGTTGTAGGTCTGTAGCCGTGGTTACACCACTGCAAGTCAGATCTGTGGTTGGTCTGTAGCCGTGGTTACAGCACTGCAAATTTAGAGTCCATCATTAGTGCTTTAGAAGCCCCAGCCCTTCCTGTTTTCAACATTTAGAGTCCATCATTAGCGCTTTAGAAGCTCCAGCTCTTCCTGTTTTCAACATTTAGAGTCCATCATTAGTGCTTTAGAAGCCCCAGCTCTTCCTGTTTCCAACATTTAGAATCCATCATTAGCACCTTTAGAAGCCCCAGCCCTTCCTGTTTTCAACATTTAGAGTCCATCATTAGCGCTTTAGAAGCTCCAGCTCTTCCTGTTTCCAACATTTAGAATCCATCATTAGCACCTTTGAAGCCACAGCCCTTCCTGTTTTCAACATTTAGAGTCCATCATTAGCGCTTTAGAAGCTCCAGCTCTTCCTGTTCAACATTTAGAGTCTATCATTAGAGCTTTAGAAGTCCCAGACCTTCTTACACATCATCATCCATTACTTCCTCTCAAAATGCCCTTCCTCCTGAATGGGCACATAGTTAACAACAAACAGATGCTCATTACCATGTGTGACCTGCTGGTAGTAATCAGGGACTGCATTCCAAACTTCATCCTATTCCCTAGATAGCCCTATAGGCTCTGGTCAAAAGTAGTGCACTTTATAGGGAATAGGGTTCTATAGGGCTTTGGTCTAAAGTAGTGCACTATATAGGGAATATAGTGCCATAGGGCTCTGGTCTAAAGTAGTGCACTATATAGGGAATAGGGTTCCATTTGGAACACAAATAGGGTTACTTCAACATGAGTGGCCCAGGAGAAGGAGAGCATCAGAGACGGTCAAGGTAGGTGGGCCTGGCCAACCGGCTGCCTTTATGGACACGCTTTATGAGGATTTAACAAATGCAAGTTGACAGGCATGACATTCAGTGGACAGAGGGGGTCATGCTGGTACAGACGCTTAGTGACTCACTATGCTGGTTAGTGGGTGGTCACTGTCTCTCTGATAGTCAGCTGAAGAAACCTGCAGTTCTAACAACAACAAACCAGCTTATACAAATGGGCGTATTTAACAGTCAGCTCATCTAAACATAAGAACTTCTACATGTTATGCAGCGTAAACAGCCTAACATATCCAGTGAAACTAGCTTCTATTTTAGGTTCTGATGGTGAACAACAGTTGAATTAAACTCATGAGGCATTAGTAAGTTCTACTCTACAAGAATCAATGGCTAAATATCATGAATTTAAAAGTTCGCAAACATGTATATACCAATGCCTCATGCGGGTACAGACTGTACTCTGTTGAAGGATTGTTGGTGACACACGGTACAGGGTAGTCTTGGGTGGTCAGTGGGAGTGTTTTAGGGTGTGTTCCAATGGAACCTTGTACCCTTTATAGTGCACTCCTTTTGACAGGAGCCCTGTGGGCCCTGGGGGTGCTGTTTGGGATACACCCTTAATGTTTGTTTGTTTCTGTGGTGATTGTAGGAATGTGAGCTGTGCTTGCCAGAGTTGAGGTAATGTTCAGGTCTTTGTGTTCCTCTCTCTCTGGGCTGATGAAAGAGAGTTACATTGATGGGGGTAATTCCAACTGTCAGGGACTCTTCTACAGTCCACTGGCACTGTGCCCCTAATGGGACCCCATTCTCTATGTGTTGCACTACGTTTACCACTGCCCCCTGGTAGTGCACTATGTAGGGAATAGGGTGGCATTTGGGACGCATGCTGGGTTTCATCTGACTGGCTTCCTCTTTCACAGTGTTCTAGAACAGACCATATCAACAGACCCTGACCCTGTCCTCCTCTCCTCTCTTCCTCTTTCACAGTGTTCTAGAACAGACCATGTCAACAGACCATCAACAGACCATCAGCAGACCCTGACCCTGACCCTGTCCTCATCTCCTCTCTTCCTCTTTCACAGTGTTCTAGAACAGACCATATCAACAGACCCTGACCCTGTCCTCCTCTCCTCTCTTCCTCTTTCACAGTGTTCTAGAACAGACCATATCAACAGACCATCAACAGACCATCAGCAGACCCTGACCCTGACCCTGTCCTCATCTCCTCTCTTCCTCTTTCACAGTGTTCTAGAACAGACCATATCAACAGACCATCAACAGACCATCAGCAGACCCTGACCCTGTCCTCATCTCCTCTCTTCCTCTTTCACAGTGTTCTAGAACAGACCATGTCAACAGACCATCAACAGACCATCAGCAGACCCTGACCCTGTCCTCCTCTCCTCTCTTCCTCTTTCATAGTGATCTAGAACAGACCATCAACAGACCATTAACAGACCATCAACAGACCATCAGCAGACCCTGACCCTGTCCTCATCTCCTCTCTTCCTCTTTCACAGTGTTCTAGAACAGACCATGTCAACAGACCATCAGCAGACCCTGACCCTGTCCTCCTCTCCTCTCTTCCTCTTTCATAGTGATCTAGAACAGACCATCAACAGACCATTAACAGACCATCAACAGACCATCAACAGACCATCAGCAGACCCTGACCCTGTCCTCCTCTCCTCTCCTCTCTTCCTCAGTGTTCTAGAACAGACCATGTCAACAGACCATCAACAGACCATCAGCAGACCCTGACCCTGTCCTCCTCTCCTCTCTTCCTCTTTCATAGTGATCTAGAACAGACCATCAACAGACCATTAACAGACCATCAACAGACCATCAGCAGACCCTGACCCTGTCCTCATCTCCTCTCTTCCTCTTTCACAGTGTTCTAGAACAGACCATGTCAACAGACCATCAACAGACCATCAGCAGACCCTGACCCTGACCCTGTCCTCATCTCCTCTCTTCCTCTTTCACAATGTTCTAGAACAGACCACCAACAGACCATCAACAGACCATCAACAGACACTGACCCTGTCCTCCTCTCCTCTCTTCCTCTTTCATAGTGATCTAGAACAGACCATCAACAGACCATTAACAGACCATCAACAGACCATCAGCAGACCCTGACCCTGTCCTCATCTCCTCTCTTCCTCTTTCATAGTGATCTAGAACAGACCATCAACAGACCATTAACAGACCATCAACAGACCATCAGCAGACCCTGACCCTGTCCTCATCTCCTCTCTTCCTCTTTCACAGTGTTCTAGAACAGACCATCAACAGACACTGACCCTGTCCTCCTCTCCTCTCTTCCTCAGTGTTCTAGAATAGACCATCAACAGACCATCAACAGACCCTCAACAGACCCTGACCCTGTCCTCCTCTCCTCTCTTCCTCAGTGTTCTAGAACAGACCATCAACAGACCCTGACCCTGTCCTCCTCTCCTCTCTTCCTCTTTCACAGTGTTCTAGAACAGACCATCAACAGACCCTCAACAGACCATCAACAGACCATCAACAGACCCTCAACAGACCATCAACAGACCATCATCAGACCATCAACAGACCCTGACACTGACCCTCTCCTCTCTTCCTCTTTCACAGTGTTCTAGAACAGACCATCAACAGACCCTGACCCTGTCCTCATCTCCTCTCTTCCTCTTTCACAGTGTTCTAGAACCGACCATCAACAGACCCCTGACAATGTCCTCATCTCCTCTCTTCCTCTTTCACAGTGTTCTAGAACAGACCATCAACAGACCGTCAACAGACCCTGACACTAACCCTCTCCTCTCTTCCTCTTTCACAGTGTTCTAGAACAGACCATCAACAGACCCTGACCCTCTCCTCTCCTCTCCCCTCCTCTCCTCTCCTCTCCTCTCCTCTCCTCTCCTCTCCTCTCCTCTCCTCTCCTCTCCTCTCCTCTCCTCTTCTCTCTTCCTCGCCTCGCCTCACCACCTGGGTTGGGTTTGGATAAGGTTCTGTTTATCAGGGTAATTAAACAAGATAGACCCCAATGTAATGAGGTGGGTTGGGTTTGGATAAGGTTCTGTTTATCAGGGTAATTAAACAAGACAGATCCCAATGTAATGAGGTGGGATGGGTTTGGATAAGGTTCTGTTTATCAGGGTCATTAAACAAGATAGATCCCAATGTAATGAGGTGGGATGGGTTTGGATAAGGTTCTGTATATCAGGGTAGTTAAACAAGATAGATCCCAATGTAATGAGGTGGGTTGGGTTTGGATAAGGTTCTGCATCGGTTGGTCTTAAACCTACGAGGACTGTAAATCTACTTAACCATCAAGTAGAATGGAAGCATCCGACTAATCAGTCACTTTGTCACCACTGAGAATAGAACTTGTTCCTGGTAATGGTCCGAGGGCCGTATGTATCAAGCATCTCAGAGAACACAAACTACCCCTGTTCTCCACTGCATGTTTCTTCAAACAATCAAATTCAGATTTTTCAGAATTTGACTTGTTTGGAGAAAATATATCTATTAAAAACACTAAAACATGCAATATAGATAAATATATATTCAATCTATAGGTTTTCATCATTAGTTACAGTGTGTCTACTCTATGTGTTTGTGCATTATACACCGTGGGTGCATGACTCTGTGCAGCCAGCCAGGCATGGTGAGTACAGTCTCATGACACTAGGTGGCGACATTGATGTTAGTTACACTTGAAGAAACACCACCACCAAATCAAATCAAACTGTATAGAGTCGCATGCGCCGATTTACGAGCCCCTAACCAACAATACAGTTTTAAAAAATACGGATAAGAATAAGAAATAAAAGTTACAAGTAGTTAAAGAGCAGCAGTGAAATAACAATAGTGAGACTATATACAGAGGGTACCGGTACAGAGTCAATGTGAAGGCTATTAACAGGGGGTACCAGTACAGAGTCAATGTGGAGGCAATATACAGGGGGTACCGGTACAGGGTCAATGTGGAGGCTATATACAGGGGGTACCGGTACAGAGTCAATGTGGAGGCTATATACAGGGGGAACCGGTACAGAGTCAATGTGGAGGCTATATACAGGGTGTTACGGTACAGAGTCAATGTGGAGGCTATATACAGGGGGTACCGGTACAGAGTCAATGTGGAGGCTATATACAGGGGGTACCGGTACAGAGTCAATGTGGAGGCTATATACAGGGGGTACCGGTACAGAGTCAATGTGGAGGCTATATACAGGGGGCACCGGTACAGAGTCAATGTGGAGACTATATACAGGGGGTACCGGTACAGAGTCAATGTGGAGGCTATATACAGGGGGTACCGGTACAGAGTCAATGTGGAGGCTATATACAGGGGGTACCGGTACAGAGTCAATGTGGAGGCTATATACAGGGGGTACAGGTACAGAGTCAATGTGGAGGCTATATACAGGGGGTACAGGTACAGAGTCAATGTGGAGACACCGGTTAGTTGAGGTAATATGTACATGTAGGTAGAGTTATTAAAGTGACTATGCATAGATGATAACAACAGAGAGTAGCAGCGGTGTAAAAAGGGGGGGAGGGGGGGGGGGGGGGTCAATGCAAATAGTCTGGGCAGCCATTTCATTAGAACCTTGGGATCATTGCAGCAACATTGTTCTGGTGTAAAGAGGTACCAAACAACTACAGGCTACTATTCAAAGTGATTCTGATGAGTATATCTGACAGAATGAAGCTAGAACACATCTGGTTGGATTCTGGTTGGTTTCTGGTTGCAGTTTCTAGCGTCCATCATTGATTTCTGTTAGAAGTCTCTGTGGTTGTCCATGCTAATGACGGGCAATTTAAATGTTTTGACTGTTCGAGTACTCCAATGGGAAAACTAAAACACAACTACAAAACGGCCTGCAATGGAAACAAATATGGATGTATTCATCTATATATGGCAACAGCGCACAACAACGCCTAATTTATCATAACCATTACAGACAACAATGAATGAATCCCTAATTTATCATAACCATTACAGACAACAATGAATGAATCCCTAATTTATCATAACCATTACAGACAACAATGAATGAATCCCTAATTTATCATAACCATTACAGACAACAATGAATGAATCCCTAATTTATCATAACCATTACAGACAACAATGAATGAATCCCTAATTTATCATAACCATTACAGACAACAATGAATGAATCCCTAATTTATCATAAACATCACAGACAACAAATCATCCCATGAACAGCACCAGTCAACAGTTTGGACACACCTACTCATTCAAGGGTTCTAGAACACCTACTCATTCCAGGGTTCTAGAACACCTACTCATTCAAGGGTTCTAGAACACCTACTCATTCCAGGGTTCTAGAACACCTACTCATTCAAGGCTTTTTCTTTATGCTGACTATGTTCTACATTGTATAATAATATTGAAGACATCAAAACTAGGAAATAACACATATGGAATCATGTAGTAACCAAAAAGTGTTAAACAAATCAAAATGTATTTTATTTTTGAAATTCTTCAAAGCCACCCATTGCCTTGATGACAGCTTTGCACACTCTTGGCATTCTCTCAACCAGCTTCACCTGGAATACTTTTCCAATGGTCTTGAAGGAGTTTCCACATTTGCTGAGCACTTGTTGGCTGCTTTTCCTTCACTCTGCAGTTCAATTCATCCCAAACCATCTCAATTGGGTTGAGGTCGGGTGATTGTGGAGGCCAGGTCATCTGATGCAGCACTCCATCACTCTCCTTCTTGGTCAAATAGTCCTTACACAGCCTGGAGGTGTGTTGGGTCATTGTCCTGTTGAAAAACAAATGATAGTCCAACTAAGCGCAAACCAGATGGGATGGCGTATCGCTGCAGAATGCTGTGGTAGCCATGCTGGTTAAGTGTCCCTTGAATTCTAAATAAATCACAGACAGTGTCACCATCAAGGCCTGATTCACACAGCCTCCTCTGAATAGTTGATGTTTAGATGTGTCTGTTACTTGAACTCTGTGAAGCATTTATTTGGGCTGCAATCTGAGGTGCACTTAACTCTAATGAACTTATCCTCTGCAGCATAGGTAACTCTGGGTCTTCCTTTCCTGTGGTGGTCCTCATGAGAGCCAGTTTCATCATAGTGCTTGAGGGTTTTTGCAATTGCACTTGAAGAAATGTTCAACATTCTTGAAATGTTCCCGGATTGACTGACCTTCATGCCTTAAAGTAATGATGGAGTGTCGTTTCTCTTTGCTTATTTGAGGTGTTCTTGCCATAATATGGACTTGGTCTTTTACCAAATAGGGCTACCTTCTGTATTTATTTATTATTTTATCTTTATTTAACTAGGCAAGTCAGTTAAGAACAGATTCTTATTTTCAATGATGGCCTAGGAACAGTAGGTTAACTGCCTGTTCAGGGGCAGAACGACAGATTTGTACCTTGTCAGCTCTGGGATTATGAACTTGCAACCTTCCGGTTACTAGTCCAACGCTCTAACCACTAGGCTACCCTGCCGCCCTGCTGTATACCAACCTTACCTTGTCACAACACAACTGATTGGCTCAAACGCATTCAGAAGAAAATAAATTCCACATATATTTTATTTTAAACTGAAATGCATTCCAGGTGACTACCTCATGAAGCTGGTTGAGAGAATGCCAAGAGAGTGCAAAGCTGTCATCAAGGCAAAGGGTGGCTACTTTGAAGAATCTCAAACTAACCAAAATATCTCTTCTTTTCGAGACGTTCAATTTAGTTTATTCTGTCTGTTTTTCTGAATTGTCTAAATGTATGAACAATTCCACATTGACCACTGCATGGTGATGAATTATGGCCAGGACATCTGTCTGGTGAGTAGGCCTCGGCTTAATGATTCTCATGAACATATGCTCTGTCTTCATCTAACTAATGTTTTGTTTTCAGTGTGGAACCTGTCTATGTTTAGGGGGGTTATTGTCTATGTTTAGGGGGGTTATTGTCTATGTTTAGGGGGGTTATAGTCTATGTTTAGGGGGGTTATAGTCTATGTTTAGGGGGGTTATAGTCTATGTTTAGGGGGTTATAGTCTATGTTTAGGGGGGTTATAGTCTATGTTTAGGGGGGGTTATAGTCTATGTTTAGGGGGGTTATAGTCTATGTTTAGGGGGGTTATAGTCTATGTTTAGGGGGGTTATAGTCTATATTTAGGGGGGGTTATAGTCTATGTTTAGGGGGGTTATAGTCTATGTTTAGGGGGGGTTATAGTCTATGTTTAGGGGGGGTTATAGTCTATGTTTAGGGGGGGTTATAGTCTATGTGTAGAGGGGGTTATAGTCTATGTTTAGGGGGTTATAGTCTATGTTTAGGGGGGGTTATAGTCTATGTTTAGGGGGGTTATAGTCTATGTTTAGGGGGGTTATAGTCTATGTTTAGGGGGGTTATAGTCTATGTTTAGGGGGGTCATAGTCTATGTTTAGGGGGTTATAGTCTATGTTTGGGGGGGGTTATAGTCTATGTTTAGGGGGGTTATAGTCTATGTGTAGAGGGGGTTATAGTCTATGTTTAGGGAGGTTATAGTCTATGTTTAGGGGGTTATAGTCTATATTTAGGGGGGGGTTATAGTCTATGTTTAGGGAGGTTATAGTCTATGTTTAGGGGGTTATAGTCTATGTTTAGGGTAGGTTATAGTCTATGTTTAGGGGGTTATAGTCTATGTTTAGGGGGGTTATAGCCTAGGCTGCCTGTTGTAAATGTTACTAGCAGTTCTCATAGTAGCCTAGGAGGAAAAATAGATGGGACGCAACTACTCCAAAACAGCAGCTTATTGACGGAACACTTATTTCCTTACTTCAATCAACCAGTCCATTTTTTACATTTATTTGTGATAAAACTGTCGTGATTTGGCAAGGAATACAGCTTGTTTATCCTGTCAGTTAGATACATTTTATAGCAGTGTTTTTATAGGCCTTTATTTCTGTCGGCCAAGCAGGAGCTTGTGTGGGCATTAAGAACACGTGTGTAGAGGGAGCGGTTTGAACGCAATTGAGTGAGCGAGACCAGGAGGAGAAAATGAATTTAAGGAGAAGAACTAGTGCTTGGCCTGGTTTATTTTTCCTTGTTCCCTGCAAATGCACATGTACTAATGGAACACTAGAGTCAAAGCAAATTAAACAATTCCAGACAAAATACAACTTGCCTGTTCAGGCAGCCACAAACCACATTCCACAAAATAGTTTACCAGTCTAAAAAACCCAACTGATCTCTAGTCTGGTTAAAGAGTGAGTTCTGGCGTTAAAGAGTGAGTTCTCCATTACTCATGCTCATCCCTAGGCCATGCCACAGTCAATACTAAGAATCCAATTCAGTCCTTGGATGGGCAAGACAACCCAAGGACTGAATGTATGACTGAATGGATACCAACTACCGTGTTGGAAAATGTGGAATGCAGCTGAAAATGATCGACACCGACCATACCGATCACTTATCGCAGGCATTTTGCTGATATCGTTCATTATGATAAGTAGCCTCTAGTATGGCCTCTAGGCTACTAGAGAAACGTGACATTTGAAATGAAATAAGTTTGCTAATATGGGTGATTATTAATGGAACAATTGATTGTCACAACCATCAAACTAGTAGTACTAGTTTAGAAGATAACTGGGGGAAGAAACTGTGGTGCAGATGAATGTTCCAAAGGGATTGTTCTATTTATCCTTATCGCACCAATTCAAGGCCATTCAAGGCGCTAAGGATTTCTGTCCATATCGGCCAGTTCTAAATCAATATGTAGCTGGTTAGAACGGTCATATTTATACTCGTTAGATCATTGTTTTTTATCATAATGTATGGTGCTGAGCCCAGAGAGAAACAGGCACTAACTCCGCCAGGGTTCGTTTTTTATCATAATGTATGGTGCTGAGCCCAGAGAGAAACAGGCACTAACTCCACCAGGGTTAGTTTGTATCATAATGTATGGGGATGAGCCCAGAGAGAAACAAGCACTAACTCCACCAGGGTTAGCTGAGCCCAGAGAGAAACAGACACTAACTCCGCCAGGGTTCGTTTTTTATCATAATGTATGGTGCTGAGCCCAGAGAGAAACAGGCACTAACTCCGCCAGGGTTAGTTTTTATCATAATGTATGGTGCTGAGCCCAGAGAGAAACAAGCACTAACTCCACCAGGGTTAGCTGAGCCCAGAGAGAAACAGACACTAACTCCGCCAGGGTTCGTTTTTTATCATAATGTATGGTGCTGAGCCCAGAGAGAAACAGGCACTAACTCCACCAGGGTTAGTTTTTTATCATAATGTATGGTGCTGAGCCCAGAGAGAAACAGGCACTAACTCCACCAGGGTTAGTTTTTATCATAATGTATGGTGCTGAGCCCAGAGAGAAACAGGCACTAACTCCACCAGGGTTAGCTGAGCCCAGAGAGAAACAGACACTAACTCCACCAGGGTTAGCTGAGCCCAGAGAGAAACAGACACTAACTCCACCAGGGTTAGTTTTTATCATAATGTATGGTGCTGAGCCCAGAGAGAAACAGGCACTAACTCCACCAGGGTTAGTTTTTATCATAATGTATGGTGCTGAGCCCAGAGAGAAACAGACACTAACTCCACCAGGGTTAGTTTTTATCATAATGTATGGGGCTGAGCCCAGAGAGAAACAAGCACTAACTCCACCAGGGTTAGCTGAGCCCAGAGAGAAACAGACACTAACTCCGCCAGGGTTCGTTTTTTATCATAATGTATGGTGCTGAGCCCAGAGAGAAACAGGCACTAACTCCACCAGGGTTAGTTTTTATCATAATGTATGGTGCTGAGCCCAGAGAGAAACAGGCACTAACTCCACCAGGGTTAGTTTTTATCATAATGTATGGTGCTGAGCCCAGAGAGAAACAAGCACTAACTCCACCAGGGTTAGTTTTTATCATAATGTATGGTACTGAGCCCAGAGAGAAACAGGCACTAACTCCACCAGGGTTAGTTTTTATCATAATGTATGGTGCTGAGCCCAGAGAGAAACAGGCACTAACTCCACCAGGGTTAGTTTTTATCATAATGTATGGTACTGAGCCCAGAGAGAAACAGGCACTAACTCCACCAGGGTTAGTTTTTATCATAATGTATGGTACTGAGCCCAGAGAGAAACAGGCACTAACTCCACCAGGGTTAGTTTTTATCATAATGTATGGTGCTGAGCCCAGAGAGAAACAAGCACTAACTCCACCAGGGTTAGCTGAGCCCAGAGAGAAACAGACACTAACTCCACCAGGGTTAGTTTTTATCATAATGTATGGTGCTGAGCCCAGAGAGAAACAGACACTAACTCCACCAGGGTTAGTTTTTATCATAATGTATGGTGCTGAGCCCAGAGAGAAACAGGCACTAACTCCACCAGGGTTAGTTTTTGTAGGGAGTTTGGATAAAAGCTGAAAATAAGATCTGTGGTAAGCTAAGCACAGGCTCAGGATATCTTATATGTTTTGTTCAATGAGAATCTTGTTCAATGAGAATTCACTTTTTGTTCATTTTTAAGCATTTATGTAATAAAAAAAAGCAGATAAAGTCTTCTTAATTCATAAAGGTCGTACAAATCAAATCTAATCTAATTGTATTGGTCACATACACATGGTTAGCAGATGTTAATGCGAGTGTAGCGAAATATTTGTGCTTCTAGTTCCGACCATGCAGTAATAACCAACGAGTAATCTAACCTAACAATTTCACAACTACTTCATACTACTTTATACACACACAAGTGTAAAGGAATGATTGAAGAATATGTACATATAAATAAATGGATGAGCGATGGCCGAATGGCATAGGCAAGATGCAGTAGATGGTATAGAGTACAGTATATACATATGAGATGAGTAATGTAGGGTATGTAAACATTATATAAAGTGGTATGATATTATCTCATAGAAAAAGACGTATAATATCTCCTAAGCCTGTGTTAACCTCAGACCTTCTTTTCGACGTTTATCCCAAAACCCTGTTTCCCAATGAACTTTCTCCATAGCAATGACTGAACAATCCAGAGGTAAGTCATTTCCGTTTTTTAGGACTCCAAGCTGGTGAGCATCTGTGAGAGGAAAAACAAAGCCACTCCTGGATTGTGTCCAGGTTTTCCTTCCAGCCTAGTAGGACGTAGCAGTCTACGGTGTGTGGCTGACAGAAACATCCAGCCTTGTTTACAGCGCTGAGTCCATCCCACTGAGCCGTGATCCCACAACCGGAGCCGCTGACTGACGTTGTAAGAGACTAGAAAACGGCTTCTAATGGATACTACAAGGGTCGGAATCTGAACGAACACTGACGATATTGAAATGATCCCGTTTCTGCGTGCTGAAAATGGATTCAGTTGTTAGTGTGTCTGTATGAGCGGCGGGTGAAGACGGAGGAGGGAGACACCGGGGGCTGCAGTTGTTGAATCCTTTTTCGTCCTGACGGATATTTTGGATCAAACATCATGTGTCTCACTCCGGGAGGGCTCCTTTTCCCATTCATGTGCTAACTAAAGTATACCGCCACCAAACCCCGAACCAAGCCTGCTCTCCCGTCCACGTTGGAGGACTTTCTCCCCGCCTGGTGAACAGCGCATTCAAGCGAACAAAGTGGCATTTTGGTTTTGAAGAAATGGAGTCGGAAGATGCGGATTGTCAACTGCTCGACATGGCTGTTTCTCTGTAACATTTCATACATCCCTGGGAGGTTGTCTGTCTCAACCCGACGTCGACGGGTAATTCTATGATAGAGAGACCAGACAGCCTTGTTTTCCTGCTGGATTCAACCCACCCCGCAGTGGACTCCAGACATTCCTCAACACAGGAGAAGACGACGTCTGTTAGTCCGGGAGATCGCATCGGCTGGCTGCCGACGGTACCGATACTGACGGTACTAACACCGACGGTACCGAGAAGTCAACATTTAGGAATACAAGTCAGGGACGTGTTCATTTTGGTCCACGTTCTTGGCCTTTATTTGTGTGGCCTGAGAAGCGACCATATTGGGAGCATTAATTAATTGGGGTCATTCCCGTTGTTTGTTTCTGACGCTGGGAGGAAGTTTCTTTTACCGGAATGAAGTGTGGTACAGAAACGGATCCGTTGACCTTGTTCTGTGGTCTGCTGCTGTGTGTCTCCGCGACCTGCCCTCGGCCCGCACATGGAGAAAGTAAGTGGTTTTATCACCGTTTTCCAGGTAACGACTAGCTAACTAAATTGATAAATGCAATACTGTATATATATATATATTTGCTACGTTGTCTTAATGCTCCTCTTTGCTCCCAATAGTTGATCTTGTTCTACCTTTAGACAACCAGTGTTAGCTGAATGTAATGTACCTACAGGGACAACCTGCTCTCTCCACATGTCCTATTATTCTGGAAAACAGAGTTTCTGTTTAGTATAATGTGTTACGTTTCGTATTCATTTGTGGAAGTAACGAAATTCGTATGATGTTACACATTTGCAAAAAGTACAATATGTTATCCATTTTCTTAAATGTCTTAAGTTACGAATTCCAATTAGTTGTGGCTAGCGTTAGCTATGTGGCTAACGTTGGTTATGAGTCAGGTTAGGGGAAGGGTTAACTAACATAGTAAGTAGTAAAAACATAGTAAGTAGTTGTAAAGTTGTCTGTGATGAGATTCGAACCACCAACCTCTGGGTTGCTAGACGTTCGCATTATACGTCCATCCCGACCAACCGCCCTCCTTACATTTGTTGCCTTAAGTAACCTTCTCTTATGTAAAAAACAACATGTATTTCCAATATCTGGAAAACTGATAAATGTATGATATTATTAAGAGTAGTGAAATGATTTCAAACCCTCGTCCCATAGCATGAAAGCAACCATTATGTTAGACTAAGTCTGTTTCTCTAGCTCTCTACACGGCTTTTATTGGGCTTTAGATGAAATTGAAAAGTACATTTAAGTCTCTTCCATTGTTTCTCTCGCTCTCTCCAGTTTGTGGTCCCAGCATTGACATTGGTAACGACATCAGTGAGTTCCGGCGCCTGGAGAACTGTACGATCGTCGAGGGTTACCTCCAGATCCTCCTAATAGGAGACAAGAACTACAACCTCAACCAGGAAGTGTTCCGCTCGCTCTCCTTCCCCAAACTCACCATGATCACTGACTACTTGCTGCTGTTCAGGTTAGCGGGTCAGATACACAGCTTCCACCTCTCAATGATTTCACTATTATTTTATTCTTCTTTTTGATTATTCCTGCTTGTTTTTCTTTGATCTTTTTTTATGTTGTTTTCATGTAGAAGTGTGTTGCTGCTTTTAAAAAAAATGCACTTTAAACAAAGTTTTGATTTAATTTTTATTCAGAGTCTCGGGCCTGGACTCCCTGTCCACCCTGTTCCCTAACCTCACGGTGATCCGAGGGCGAAATCTCTTTTATAATTACGCCCTGGTGATCTTTGAGATGACTTCTCTGAAGGACATCGGCCTCTACAGCCTCCAGAACATCACTAGAGGAGCCATCCGGATCGAGAAGAACCCTGAGCTCTGCTATCTGGACTCTATTGACTGGTCTCTTATCATGGATGCTGAGTTTAATAACTTCATAGCGGGGAATAAACAGAGTAAGGAGTGTGGGGACGTGTGTCCAGGCATCATGGAGGACAGCCGTCGATGCATCAAGACCAACTTCAATGACAACTTCAACTGTCGCTGCTGGACCTCTAATCACTGCCAGAAAGGTAGGAACAGTCTCAGGGTTTCAATCCATCCTCGTCCGCTGTTTGAATGAGTGTGGCTAGCTGATGGTTTGGTTCACAATGAGCTCGATATTTTCTCAAGTGAAACGGCTTGTTGCTTGTTTATTTCAACATGCTAAGTGGGAAGTTTTTGAGAGGAACTTGCCATGTGTATGTTTATATAAAGCTGATATTATCGTCCGATTTATAAGGACCGATTATAAGATTTCTGAGAAAATGCTCAATAATTTATATTTGTCCTGAAGAGGGCGCACTTTACATGGCTGTAAACATATCTTGCCTTGGCGTGGTAGAGCAAACCTGAACACTATCGCCCAATGACAGTACACCAGTCAGACAGGAGAGTGAACTGACTGTTACTGCTTCTATGGTGGGTGCTGAGCAGACTGAAGCTTGTCAGCTCAATGAAGTGACAGAAATGGGCCCTGGCAGAAATGGGCCCTGGCAGAAATGGGCCCTGGCCATTAGGGCTGTCAACGTTAATAAGACATTGGGGTCTTTAAAATTACAGTGGAAAAAATCCATAAATGAAAAACGAGATGTAATTGTAACAAAATGTAATTCACAGTGCAGTTATCACAAAACTATCAAACCCCGATCGTCATAAAGGAGAAAATAAACATCCTAATGTAGGTCGTAGGTCGTCAGTGTAAATGACAGTTTGCTCTTAACTGACTTGCCTGGTTAAATAAACGTTACATTTAAAAAATAAAATGCAACAATGCTGTAATGTTAATCGGAGGACATATGCATCTTTTAAATGATTTGATATAATGCCCTCAGAACGCCATCGTCTAAAATGGCAGAGTGAGACTGGGAATGACAGAAGCTAAGCCCGTTATGACAATACTCTGAGACGTTCAATGAGAAGGTGGTGAGATGTGGACTGAGATGTTAAATGAGAAGGTGATGAGATACGGACTGAGATGATAAATGAGAAGGTGATGAGATGTGGACTGAGATGGTAAATGAGAAGGTGATGAGATGTGGACTGAGACGTTAAATGAGAAGGTGATGAGATGTGGACTGAGATGTTAAATGAGAAGGTGATGAGATACGGACTGAGATGTTAAATGAGAAGGTGATGAGATACGGACTGAGATGTTAAATGAGAAGGTGATGAGATGTGGACTGAGATGTTAAATGAGAAGGTGATGAGATGTGGACTGAGATGTTAAATGAGAAGGTGATGAGATGTGGACTGAGATGTTAAATGAGAAGGTGATGAGATGTGGACTGAGATGTTAAATGAGAAGGTGATGAGATGCGGACTGAGACGTTAAATGAGAAGGTGATGAGATGCGGACTGAGACGTTAAATGAGAAGGTGATGAGATGCGGACTGAGACGTTAAATGAGAAGGTGATGAGATGCGGACTGAGACGTTAAATGAGAAGGTGATGAGATGCGGACTGAGATGTTAAATGAGAAGGTGATGAGGTGCGGACTCTGAAACGTTAAATGAGAAGGTGATGAGATGCGGACTAAGACGTTAAATGAGAAGGTGATGAGATGCGGACTGAGACTTTAAATGAGAAGGTGATGAGATGCGGACTCTGAGAAGGTGATGAGAAGGTGATGAGATACGGACTGAGATGTTAAATGAGAAGGTGATGAGATGTGGACTGAGATGTTAAATGAGAAGGTGATGAGATGTGGACTGAGATGTTAAATGAGAAGGTGATGAGATGTGGACTGAGATGTTAAATGAGAAGGTGATGAGATGTGGACTGAGATGTTAAATGAGAAGGTGATGAGATGTGGACTGAGATGTTAAATGAGAAGGTGATGAGATGCGGACTGAGATGTTAAATGAGAAGGTGATGAGATGCGGACTGAGACGTTAAATGAGAAGGTGATGAGATGCGGACTGAGACGTTAAATGAGAAGGTGATGAGATGCGGACTGAGACGTTAAATGAGAAGGTGATGAGATGCGGACTGAGACTTTAAATGAGAAGGTGATGAGATGCGGACTCTGAGAAGGTGATGAGAAGGTGATGAGATGCGGACTGAGACGTTAAATGAGAAGGTGATGAGGTGGAACTGAGCTACAGGGACCGTACAGGGGCAGTGATGAGATGTGGACTGAAACGTTAAATGAGAAGGTGATGAGGTGGAACTGAGCTACAGGGACCGTACAGGGGCAGTGATGAGGTGGAACTGAGCTACAGGGACCGTACAGGGGCAGTGATGAGGTGGAACTGAGATACAGGGACCGTACAGGGGCAGTGATGAGGTGGAACTGAGCTACAGGGACCGTACAGGGGCAGTGATGAGATGTGGACTGAGACGTTAAATGAGAAGGTGATGAGGTGGAACTGAGCTACAGGGACCGTACAGGGGCAGTGATGAGAGAGGCACCGTGAGACCCAACCTGTTGCTGACAGCAGTGTGATAATGGAGAAAATCACAGCGCTGATTACAGAAACGATTGCAGTTGATATTCAGCCATTGTCACTGGTAGAGGATGTCTGCTTCAGTACCCTAATGGCATATCTAAAACAACAGAGAACATTCTATTCTGGTTAGAGCCAGTTTGCGCTGTTTTGTGAAGGGAGTAGTACACAGCGTTGTACGATATCTTCAGTTTCTTGGCAATTTCTCGCATGGAATAGCCTTCATTTCTCAGAACAAGAATAGACTGATGAGTTTCAGAAGAAAGTGCTTGGTTTCTGGCCATTTTGAACCTGTAATCGAACCCACAAATGCTGATGCTCCGGATACTCAACTTGTCTCAAGGACAGTTTTATTGCTTCTTCTTTAATCAGACAAACAGTTTTCCGCTGTGCTAACAATTACAAAAGGGTTTTCTAATGATCAATTTGGATCAACTTGGATTAGCTAACACAACGTGCCATTGGAACACAGGAGTGATGGTTGCTGATAATGAGCCTCTGTACGTCTATGTAGATATTCCATTAAAAATCAGCCGTTTCCAGCTCCAATAGTCATTTACAACATTGACAATGTCTACACTGTATTTCCGATCAATTTGAGGTTATTTTAATGGACAAATGTGCTTTTCCTTCAAAAACGAGGACATTTGTAAGTGACCCCAAACTTCTGAACGGAAGTGTATTTGCTCTTTGCAAAGTATTCCTCAAGGTCTGTCATCTAAATGTTTTCAGAGACACTAACAAAACACAGCATGTTACAACGTTTGCTTCGTAGCTACGTTTTGATGTATGGGTTGTCACTTGTCAGGGACAAATTCATGTTTCGCTCCCCCATCTAGCTGGCTAACTAGCTGTGGGAAAGGACTTGACACTGTTTACTGAGGTATAGTGCTATCCGGGATCCTTGGGACGTCACCATCCTAAACCTTAACCTTTACCTAACCTTAACCATTTTAAATGTCAATTTCAATTGGGTAGGGTCGTCCCAAAGATCCTGGATAGCAAGGACCGTTCACTGAGGCAACGCTGCGTCTCGGGTCCACCAGGATAGTATTGTGGTAGCTTGGTGGAACCGGCCTGATCGCTGCGTCTTGGGGCCACCGAAAACTCTGAGGGCCCAGAATATTTTATACATGTTGCAAGTTCGCTAACACAAGCTTCGGGCCGGACCCAAGTTCATAGTTGATACAATGTTTTAAGTTCGTTGCAGACAGGCCATATGTAACCAATGTGATTTATAGGATATTCATTTTTGTCAGTATATTTTCTACATGCAGGCTGCAATGTTTTTATTTGTTGGCTTTATGAAGGCTATTTTGACATAGTTGGAAATGGCAATATAATTACTTTTTAGATTTGTATCATTTTAATTCAGATTTGAATAGAATTTTGATTAACCACATGACAGTGATTTTAATATATGAAGACGTTATTATAAATTAAATACATGTTTCACAATTGTAATATGAAAACCATAACTGGCACGCCCAATGATCGGTAGAAATGGTAAGATAAATTGGCATTCAACATGAAAGGTTGCCGACTCCTCGTGTAGCCTATTACCGGCAACTTCAGGCGAGTAATGGCAGAATATGCAAATTCCAGCAGGAGCGGGAGGAGACTAGTTGGGTCAGGTAAAGTTTAATATATATTTATTTATTTATTTTAAATTTCTCTATATAGATCTCTGGCACCCTCTTGAGGCATTTGTCTTATTTCATCAAACCATAAGCTTAAAGCGTCAGACAAGCTCAATGCTTGCAGTTGATTTTATTAAAATACATGTGTGTATATATGGAAAAATACAATGCAAATAAATTTGACCGATCGATTGGAACAGGTGACCCCCCCCCCCCCCCCCTCCTCTCTATCGATCAAATCTAACTGTTATTTGACCAGGTTAGTATCATTTGAGATTCTACTAAAGAGAGACCTGGCCAGAATAGCAGCAATTTAAGATACATTTGCAACATCAAACACAGAAAACATTTAACAGGAAGATGGTTTGGGAAAGTGTGGTGCAACTAGGGGTCAGGACATTGACCCCCACTTCATTTATCATGTTGTTTAATCTTATTGAAAGGGATCCTGTCATTTCAGGACCTTTTGGAAGTTTGTTCCAAGCAGAGAACTGAATAGCTTATTTTACCTCACTCTGTATGGGCCGAGTGGGTCAACAGAACAGTCATGTCAGCACAGGTGATACGTTTTCATTTGTCTGCTGGACAATGTACACTGATCAAAAAATATAAACGCTACATGCAATAATTTCAAATATTCTACTGAGTTACAGTTCATAAGGAAATCAGTTTAATAAATTCATTAGGTCCTAATCTATGGATTTCACATGACTGGGAATACAGACTAGGTTCTACTGCTCCTAGCAGCCAAACCACGGCCTGCCTGACAGGGTGTCTGTCCTCCAGCTAACTGCAACCTGTCATGAGCCTAAAGGTACCCTCAGACTAGGTTCTACTGCTCCTAGCAGCCAAACCAGCGTCTGCTTGTCTTCTCTTAACAGGAGCCTAAAGATACCCTCAGACTAGGTTCTACTGCTCCTAGCAGCCAAACCAGCGTCTGCTTGTCTTCTCTTAACAGGAGCCTAAAGATACACTCAGACTAGGTTCTACTGCTCCTAGCAGCCAAACCAGCGTCTGCTTGTCTTCTCCTAACAGGAGCCTAAAGATACACTCAGACTAGGTTCTACTGCTGCTAGCAGCCAAACCAGCGTCTGCTTGTCTACTCCTTTAAAAGAGCCTAAAGATACACTCAGACTAGGTTCTACTGCTGCTAGCAGCCAAACCAGCGTCTGCTTGTCTACTCCTGGTTGAGAATGGAACGACTGAACAAACGAAACAGCACAGCAAGTGAGTGAAAGAAATAGGTTTTGATTTGTTTTACTGGTAATGGCAACATACGTAAATGCAAACAAAATAACTTTTTGGTGTGTGTGCGGTGTGTCCTTTTATTTAACTAGGCAAGTCCGTTAAGAACAAATTCGTATTTACAATGACGGCCCGGACGACGCTGGGCCAATTGTGCGCCGCCCTATGGGACTCCCAATCACGGCCGGATGTGATACCTCCTGGATTCGAACCAGGGACTGTAGTGACGCCTCTTGCACTGAGATGCAGTGCCTTGGACAGCTGTGTGTGTGTGTTAACTATTTAACTGTACTAGAATGCTTACAAGGCCACCATTTTTTTTTTTTTAATATCGGGTATCGGTATCGTTTTTTTTTGGCAAGGAAGAACTCTATATCGGCCAAAGAGTTTTTTATCGGTGCGTCACTAGTTACGATGCCAAACTGCAGTCAGGTTAAGATCCTGGTGATCCAGATGAGCTTCCCTGAGACGGTTTCTGACAGTTTGTGCAGAAGTTTTTCGGTTGTGCAAACCCAGAGTTTCATCAGCAGTCCGGGTGGCTGGTCTCAGGTGAATTAGATGAGAAGGTCCTGGGCTGGCGTGGTCACATGGTCTGAGGTCCTGGGCTGGCGTGGTCACATGGTCTGTGGTTGTGAGACCAGATGTGGAGGTCCTGGGCTGGCGTGGTCACATGGTCTGTGGTTGTGAGACCAGATGTGGAGGTCCTGGGCTGGCGTGGTCACATGGTCTGGTTGTGAGGCCAGATGTGGAGGTCCTGGGCTGGCGTGGTCACATGGTCTGGTTGTGAGGCCAGATGTGGAGGTCCTGGGCTGGCGTGGTCACATGGTCTGGTTGTGAGGCCAGATGTGGAGGTCCTGGGCTGGCGTGGTCACATGGTCTGGTTGTGAGGCCAGATGTGGAGGTCCTGGGCTGGCGTGGTCACATGGTCTGTGGTTGTGAGACCAGATGTGGAGGTCCTGGGCTGGCGTGGTCACATGGTCTGTGGTTGTGAGACCAGATGTGGAGGTCCTGGGCTGGCGTGGTCACATGGTCTGAGGTCCTGGGCTGGCGTGGTCACATGGTCTGTGGTTGTGAGACCAGATGTGGAGGTCCAGGGCTGGCGTGGTCACATGGTCTGTGGTTGTGAGGCCAGATGTGGAGGTCCTGGGCTGGCGTGGTCACATGGTCTGTGGTTGTGAGGCCAGTTGGATGTACTGCCTTATGGTTGAAAAATTAACATGACATTTTCTGGCAACTGCTCCGATGGACATTCCTGCAGTCAGCATGCCAATTGCAACGCTCCCTCAACTTGAGACATCTGTGGCATGGTGTTGTGTGACAAAACTGCACATTTTAAAAGTGGCCTTTTATTGTCATCAGCACAAGGTTCACCTGTGTAATGATCATGATATTTATTCAGCTTCTTGATATGCCACACCTGTCAGGTGGATGGATTATCTTGGCAAAGGAGAAATGCTCACTAACAGGGATGTAAATAAATGTGCGCACAAAATTTTAGCAAAATAAGCCTTTTGTACGTATGGAACATTTCTGTGATCTTTTATTTCAGCTCATGACACATGGGACCAACACTTTACATGTTGTGTTTTATATTGTTGTTTAGTTACACTAGTAAAATGGGAGCTGTCTCAATATGGCCTTACAAATAAAAAGGTACCAATGATTTAACCTCTGAGGAGGTAAGGAAGGCCACTCCCATGTAGAAGGTGATGTGTGAGAGCTTTGGAGTTCGTAACGAATCTCAGCCGCCATATGTAATGACACCACAGGCATGAAGTACAAGATATCACCATAATCAATTACAGGCACCAAAGTAGTATTGGAAACAAGCCTCTTTCTCCCCTTATGTCTCTCTCTCTCACAGAACTACTGGTAGGTTGTTACTCTGTCTTCCAGTCACCCTCTCTGTTCTGCCGCCCTATCACAGTCACCCTCTCTGTTCTGCCGCTCTATCACAGTCACACTCTCTGTTCTGCCGCCCTATCAGTCACCCTCTCTGTTCTGCCGCCCTATCACAGTCACCCGCTCTGTTCTGCCGCCCTATCACAGTCACCCTCTCTGTTCTGCCGCCCTATCACAGTCACCCTCTCTGTTCTGCCGCTCTATCACAGTCACACTCTCTGTTCTGCCGCCCTATCAGTCACCCTCTCTGTTCTGCCGCCCTATCACAGTCACCCGCTCTGTTCTGCCGCCCTATCACAGTCACCCGCTCTGTTCTGCCGCCCTATCACAGTCACCCGCTCTGTTCTGCCGCCCTATCACAGTCACCCGCTCTGTTCTGCCGCCCATCACAGTCACCCGCTCTGTTCTGCCGCCCTATCACAGACACCCGCTCTGTTCTGCCGCCCTATCACAGACACCCGCTCTGTTCTGCCGCCCTATCACAGTCACCCTCTCTGTTCTGCCGCCCTATCACAGACACCCGCTCTGTTCTGCCGCCCTATCACAGTCACCCTCTCTGTTCTGCCGCCCTATGACAGACACCCGCTCTGTTCTGCCGCCCTATCACAGACACCCGCTCTGTTCTGCCGCCCTATCACAGACACCCGCTCTGTTCTGCCGCCCTATGACAGACACCCTCTCTGTTCTGCCGCCCTATGACAGACACCCTCTCTGTTCTGCCGCCCTATGACAGACACCCGCTCTGTTCTGCCGCCCTATCACAGACACCCGCTCTGTTCTGCCGCCCTATCACAGTCACCCGCTCTGTTCTGCCGCCCTATCACAGACACCCGCGCTGTTCTGCCAATGTCCTAACAATTTACAACAATGTCCTGACAAGGTAGGAAAAACAACTTAAACTAGTCACTTCTCAACTCCATCCCGGCATCCACTAAACAAACCACGGCCTGCCTGACAGGGTGTCTGTCCTCCAGCTAACTGCAACCTGTCATGAGCCTAAAGGTACCCTCAGACTAGGTTCTACTGCTCCTAGCAGCCAAACCACGGCCTGCCTGACAGGGTGTCTGTCCTCCAGCTAACTGCAACCTGTCATGAGCCTAAAGGTACCCTCAGACTAGGTTCTACTGCTCCTAGCAGCCAAACCAGCGTCTGCTTGTCTTCTCCTAACAGGAGCCTAAAGATACCCTCAGACTAGGTTCTACTGCTGCTAGCAGCCAAACCAGCGTCTGATTGTCTTCTCCTTTAAAAGAGCTTGGCTTGAAAAAACAGATAGTGTCAATATTACGGTTTGCCCCTCTCGAGACGCCGTAGCAACAACAGCCAGTAACACTGCCTCAGGTCTTAGTCTCGCAATTTTACATCTAACTAAGATGTTTCTCGTTAAATGACAAACACTTAATTGAAGAATCCCGTCCATAGTTCCCACTCCTGCTAGACTCGCTGTCGTGTCTGTAGTGTCGGTGTGAGGAGGAAAGCTTCCTCTCTGTGGACACAGTAACTAATGAAGTGATCCCATCCACTTGACACCTCAGCGCCACTGCAGGGAGCAAACATCTAGTTAAATCGGAAACAGAGGGAGAGCAGGAGCGTAGAAAAAGCAATCAATTCAATTCAAGGAGCTTCTTTTTTTTATAAATGTGTGTGCTGTCTCTTTAAGAAAGTAATGGTGTCTTTCGCGAGGCAGAATGTGGCTGTGGATTCTGACTTTGGCTGTGGAATCTGACTTTGTGGCTGTGGAATCTGACTTTGTGGCTGTGGAATCTGACTTTGTGGCTGTGGAATCTGACTTTGTGGCTGTGGAATCTGACTTTGTGGCTGTGGAATCTGACTTTGTGGCTGTGGAATCTGACTTTGTGGCTGTGGAATCTGACTTTGTGGCTGTGGAATCTGACTTTGTGGCTGTGGAATCTGACTTTGTGGCTGTGGAATCTGACTTTGTGGCTGTGGAATCTGACTTTGTGGCTGTGGAATCTGACTTTATGGCTGTGGAAGACTGACTTTATGGCTGTGGAAGACTGACTTTGTGGCTGTGGAATCTAGTGGAAACCAGACAAGAGGTGGGGGTGAGAGAGATAAAGGACTTTGTTTTGTGAAAAGTTCAACATTTCCACATGCAGTGTTGTGTTATTTAAGTGTGTTAACTTGTGTGCAGCATGTGAGGGGAGCTAATGCAGGCCAGACAGCTGTAGCAGTGAATTAGGAAGTGGACAAGGCTCATCCTACTATAAAGGGGCTGATTTAGGGATGGGCACGGTTCGTACAGTATTCAAATATCCAAACGGACGTTAGTATTCAAATACTTGTGAGTATATATTTTTTAAAGAAAAAAAATCTCATGCTTATTTTAACAGTGAAAAGGCTTTGTCTAAATGAAATGATGTATGTAACATTATTACACAAGGATATACTGACAACACACTTTGAATGTAGTTTTTATGCTGTGAACCCATATATACATACAGTAGTAGTCTTTCTGCTGTGAACCCATGAACACATACAGTAGTAGTCTTTCTGCTGTGAACCCATATATACATACAGTAGTAGTCTTTCTGCTGTTAACCCATAAACACACACAGTAGTAGTCTTTCTGCTGTGAACCCATAAACACATACAGTAGTAGTCTTTCTGCTGTTAACCCATATATACATACAGTAGTAGTCTTTCTGCTGTGAACCCATATATACATACAGTAGTAGTCTTTCTGCTGTTAACCCATATATACATACAGTAGTAGTCTTTCTGCTGTGAACCCATATATACATACAGTAGTAGTCTTTCTGCTGTGAACCCATATATACATACAGTAGTAGTCTTTCTGCTGTTAACCCATATATACATACAGTAGTAGTCTTTCTGCTGTGAACCCATATATACATACAGTAGTAGTCTTTCTGCTGTGAACCCATATATACATACAGTAGTAGTCTTTCTGCTGTTAACCCATATATACATACAGTAGTAGTCTTTCTGCTGTGAACCCATAAACACATACAGTAGTAGTCTTTCTGCTGTTAACCCATAAACACATACAGTAGTAGTCTTTCTGCTGTTAACCCATATATACATACAGTAGTAGTCTTTCTGCTGTGAACCCATATATACATACAGTAGTAGTCTTTCTGCTGTGAACCCATATATACATACAGTAGTAGTCTTTCTGCTGTGAACCCATAAACACATACAGTAGGTGAACCCATAAATACATACCGTAATAGCCTAAATGGGCTTCAGACGTTTGTTCTTATTGATGGACCAATCGGTAGCTTCTCTCTCTTTCTCCCTCCTGTCTAAGACTCTCAGGCCCCTGCCAATCTCACTGCTGCAAGCAAGCGGCACCCAAGTCTCGCGGCTGCATAGCAAGCCAGTTGCCAAGTCTCACGGCTGCATAGCAAGCCAGTTCCCAAGTCTCGCGGCTGCATAGCAAGCCAGTTCCCAAGTCTTGCGGCTGCATAGCAAGCCAGTTCCCAAGTCTCGCGGCTGCATAGCAAGCCAGTTCCCAAGTCTCGCGGCTGCATAGCAAGCCAGTTCCCAAGTCTCGCGGCTGCATAGCAAGCCAGTTCCCAAAGATAAACAGTTTTATTTTGTTTGCATGTACTTCGACGAACCCGGATATCTGAAAAGATTTCATGATGTTGTTCGAATAGTGAAATGATTTCAAATGCCCATCCATCCCATCGCCGATACAGACTCGATGCTCTAAAGGAGTACTGAACCGCTTTTTAGAATAAAATTATGGACCTTTTATATACCGTGCAACACACACACACACACACACACACACACACACACAGTCTGACCTCTCATCTCTATTCCGCTACGCTGCCTCACCTCCCTCCCATCCAACAACCACTTGTAGCTTTCTTTAAACTGCTGTTTACATTTCACATGCCAAAAAATACTGACCTGATGTCACCACTGTCTGTCTGCTCGTCTAGCTTTGCCTCATCGTATTATTTCTGGCACACAAAGTCTATAGACCAGTGTTTTGTCTGTTGGATATAGAACTGCCGGGAACCATCTGAAATATGCACAATATTTCCTCTCAGAGAGGAGGGAGAGAGGGAGGTCACAGCCAGATACAGAGTCTTCAGAAGGTATTCATACCCCTCGACTTATTCCACATTTTGTTGTTACAGCCTGAATTCAAAATAGATTTCAAATAAAGTGTTTACCTGTCTACACACAATGACAGTGAAAACATGTTTTTAGAAATAGTTTCAAATGTATTGAATATGAAATAATACAGAAATATCTCAAAGTATTCACAACCATGTTCGAATCACCTTTGGCAACAATTACAGTTGAGTCTTTCTGGGTAAGTCTCTAAGAGAGTAAGTAGAGGAAGTGGACGACTAGCTAGGGTAGGGACAACTAGCCAGGGTAGGGACAACTTGCCAGGGTAGGGACGACTAGAAAGCCATTACAGTTGACTCTTTCTGGGTAAGTCTCTAAGAGAGTAAGTAGAGGAAGTGGACGACTAGCCAGGGTAGGGACAGCTAGCCAGGGTAGGGACGACTAGCAGCCATTGCAGTTGTCTTTCTGGGTACGTCTCTAAGAGCGTCTCTAAGAGAGTAAGTGGAGGAAGTGGATGACTAGCCAGGGTGGGGACGACTAGCCAGGGTGGGGACGACTAGCCAGGGTGGGGACGACTAGCCAGGGTGGGGACGACTAGCCAGGGTGGGGACGACTAACAACTAGCCAGGGTAGGGACGACTAGCCAGGTTAGGGACGACTAACGACTAGCCAGGGTGGAGACGACTAGCCAGGGTAGGGACGACTAGAGACTTACCCAGAAAGACGACTGACGACTAGCCAGGGTGGGGACGACTAGCCAGGGTGGGGACGACTAGCCAGGGATGGGACGACTAGAGACTTACCCAGAAAGACGACTGACGATTAGCCAGGGTGGGGACGACTAGCCAGGGTGGGGACGACTAGAGACTTACCCAGAAAGACGACTGACGATTAGCCAGGGTGGGGACGACTAGCCAGGGTGGGGACAACTAGCCAGGGTGGGGACGACTAGCCAGGGTAGGGACGACTAGCCAGGGTAGGGACGACTAGCCAGGGTAGGGATGACTGACGACAATTACAGTTGAGTCTTTCTGGGTAAGTCTCTAAGAGCGTCTCTAAGAGGGTAAGTAGAGGAAGTGGATGACTAGCCAGGGTAGGGACGACTAGCCAGGGTGGGGACGACTAGCCAGGGTGGGGACGACTAGCCAGGGGGGCGACGACTGACGACTAGCCAGGGTGGGGACGACTAGCCAGGATAGGGACGACTAGCCAGGGTGGGGATGACTAGCCAGGGTGGGGACGACTAGCCAGGGTGGGGACGACTAACGACTAGCCAGGGTAAGGACGACTAGCCAGGGTAGGGACGACTAGAGACTTACCCAGAAAGACAACTGACGACTAGCCAGGGTGGGGACGACTAGCCAGGGTGGGGACGACTAGCCAGGGTAGGGACGACTAGAGACTTACCCAGAAAGACGACTGACGATTAGCCAGGGTGGGGACGACTAGCCAGGGTGGGGACGACTAGCCATGGTGGGGACGACTAGCCATGGTGGGGACGACTAGCCAGCGTGGGGACAACTAGCCAGCGTGGGGACAACTAGCCAGCGTGGGGACAACTAGCCAGGGTAGGGACGTCTAGCCAGGGTAGGGACGACTGACGACAATTACAGTTGAGTCTTTCTGGGTAAGTCTCTAAGAGCGTCTCTAAGAGGGTAAGTAGAGGAAGTGGATGACTAGCTAGGGTAGGGATGACGGATGACTAGCTAGGGTAGGGATGACGGATAACTAGCTAGGGTAGGGCTAACGGATGACTAGCTAGGGTAGGAGGAGGGATGACGGATGACTAGCTAGGGTAGGGATGACTGATGACTAGCTAGGGTAGGGATGGCGGAGGACTAGCTAGGGTAGGAGGAGGGATGACTAGCTAGGGTAGGGACAACTAGCCAGGGTAGGGACAACTTGCCAGGGTAGGGACGACTAGAAAGCCATTACAGTTGACTCTTTCTGGGTAAGTCTCTAAGAGAGTAAGTAGAGGAAGTGGACGACTAGCCAGGGTAGGGACAGCTAGCCAGGGTAGGGACGACTAGCAGCCATTGCAGTTGTCTTTCTGGGTACGTCTCTAAGAGCGTCTCTAAGAGAGTAAGTGGAGGAAGTGGATGACTAGCCAGGGTGGGGACGACTAGCCAGGGTGGGGACGACTAGCCAGGGTGGGGACGACTAGCCAGGGTGGGGACGACTAGCCAGGGTGGGGACGACTAACAACTAGCCAGGGTAGGGACGACTAGCCAGGTTAGGGACGACTAACGACTAGCCAGGGTGGAGACGACTAGCCAGGGTAGGGACGACTAGAGACTTACCCAGAAAGACGACTGACGACTAGCCAGGGTGGGGACGACTAGCCAGGGTGGGGACGACTAGCCAGGGATGGGACGACTAGAGACTTACCCAGAAAGACGACTGACGATTAGCCAGGGTGGGGACGACTAGCCAGGGTGGGGACGACTAGAGACTTACCCAGAAAGACGACTGACGATTAGCCAGGGTTGGGGCGACTAGCCAGGGTGGGGACAACTAGCCAGGGTGGGGACGACTAGCCAGGGTAGGGACGACTAGCCAGGGTAGGGACGACTAGCCAGGGTAGGGATGACTGACGACAATTACAGTTGAGTCTTTCTGGGTAAGTCTCTAAGAGCGTCTCTAAGAGGGTAAGTAGAGGAAGTGGATGACTAGCCAGGGTAGGGACGACTAGCCAGGGTGGGGACGACTAGCCAGGGTGGGGACGACTAGCCAGGGGGGCGACGACTGACGACTAGCCAGGGTGGGGACGACTAGCCAGGGTGGGGATGACTAGCCAGGGTGGGGATGACTAGCCAGGGTGGGGACGACTAGCCAGGGTGGGGACGACTAACGACTAGCCAGGGTAAGGACGACTAGCCAGGGTAGGGACGACTAGAGACTTACCCAGAAAGACAACTGACGACTAGCCAGGGTGGGGACGACTAGCCAGGGTGGGGACGACTAGCCAGGGTAGGGACGACTAGAGACTTACCCAGAAAGACGACTGACGATTAGCCAGGGTGGGGACGACTAGCCAGGGTGGGGACGACTAGCCAGGGTGGGGACGACTAGCCATGGTGGGGACGACTAGCCAGCGTGGGGACAACTAGCCAGCGTGGGGACAACTAGCCAGCGTGGGGACAACTAGCCAGGGTAGGGACGTCTAGCCAGGGTAGGGACGACTGACGACAATTACAGTTGAGTCTTTCTGGGTAAGTCTCTAAGAGCGTCTCTAAGAGGGTAAGTAGAGGAAGTGGATGACTAGCTAGGGTAGGGATGACGGATGACTAGCTAGGGTAGGGATGACGGATAACTAGCTAGGGTAGGGCTAACGGATGACTAGCTAGGGTAGGAGGAGGGATGACGGATGACTAGCTAGGGTAGGGATGACTGATGACTAGCTAGGGTAGGGATGGCGGAGGACTAGCTAGGGTAGGAGGAGGGATGACTAGCTAGGGTAGGGATGACTAGCTAGGGTAGGGATGACGGATGACTAGCTAGGGTAGGGATGACGGATGACTAGCTAGGGTAGGGATGACGGATGACTAGCTAGGGTAGGGATGACTAGCTAGGGTAGGGATGACTAGCTAGGGTAGGGATGACTAGCTAGGGTAGGGATGACTAGCTAGGGTAGGGAGGAGGGATGACTAGCTAGGGTAGGGATAACGGATGACTAGCTAGGGTAGGAGGAGGGATGACGGATGACTAGCTATGGTAGGGATGACTGATGACTAGCTAGGGTAGGGATGGCAGAGGACTAGCTAGGGTAGGGAGGAGGGATGACTAGCTAGGGTAGGGATGACGGATGACTAGCTAGGGTAGGGATGACGGATGACTAGCTAGGGTAGGGAGGGATGACTAGCTAGGGTAGGGATGACTGATGACTAGCTAGGGTAGGAGGAGGGATGACGGATGACTAGCTAGGGTAGGGAGGACGGATGACTAGCTAAGGTAGGTGTGACGGATGACTAGCTAGGGTATGGGTGACGGACGACTAGCTAGGGTAGGGATGACGGACGACTAGCTAGGGTAGGGATGACGGACGACTAGCTAGGGTAGGGATGACGGACGACTAGCTAGGGGTAGGGACGACGGACGACTGACTAGGGTAGGAAGGAGGAGTTACAGGGACCATTCTCATTCTACAAGAATGTGTGTGAAAATAGTGGAGGGGACGGGGGGATCAGTGTTTCCGCTGTGGTGCTGAGCCACTGCAAAACGATTGCCTACCATTGACTATAAAATATTGGTGCCTCGGTGCACTTTGAAGATGCTAGAACAGTCTCTTTGTCTCTGCAAACCAAATGAGTAATGACTCTACCTGACCACCCCATAGTACACCATTCTAAAATCTGCAGTTGTGTCACAAAAAAAACACAGATGTCTCAAGTTGAGGGAGTGTGTAATTGGCATGAATGTCCACCAGAGCTGTTGCCAGAGAGTTGAATGTTAATTTCTCTAGCACAAGCCACCTCCGTCGTTGTAGAGAATTTGCCAGTTGCTATTTTTCTTCTGCCCTTTATTGTCCCCAGCACAAGGTGCACCTGTGTAATGATCATGCTGATTGATCAGCTTCTTGATATGCCACACCTGTCAGATGCATGGATTGTCTTGGCAAAGACATGCTCATTAACGGGGATGTAAAACAATTTGTGCACAGAATTTGAGAGAAATAAGCCCTTTGAGCGTTATGTAACATTTCTGAGATCTTTTATTTCAGCTCATGAAACATGGGACCAACACTTTACACTCCAAAAAAAAAAGAAATTAAACATGTATTTTCTGTGACAGAAAACTGTAGTTGCACGTACATCAATCAATCAATTGTATTTATAAAGCCCTTCTTACATCAGCTGATATCTCAAAGTGTTGTACAGAAACCCAGCCTAAAACCCCAAAAAGCAAGCAAAAAACTCCCTAGAAAGTCCAAAACCTAGGAGGAAACCTAGAGAGGAACCAGGCTATGAGGGTTGGCCATTGACCACTGGTCAATACACGGTATAAAACGCGACCGATGTCAATACACGGTATAAAACTCGACCCCTGGTCAGTACACGGTATAAAACACGACCCCTGGTCAATACACGGTATAAAACGCGACCCCTGGTCAATACGCGGTATAAAACACGACCCCTGGTCAGTACACGGTATAAAACGTGACCCCTGGTCAGTACACGGTATAAAACGCGACCCCTGTCAATACACGGTATAAAACGCGACCCCTGGTCAGTACACGGTATAAAACGCGACCCCTGGTCAGTACACGGTATAAAACGCGACCCCTGGTCAGTACACGGTATAAAACGCGACCCCTGATCAATACACGGTATAAAACGCGACCCCTGTCAATACACGGTATAAAACACGACCCCCGGTCAATATGCGGTATAAAACGCGACCCCTGTCAATACACGGTATAAAACGCGACCCCTGGTCAGTACACGGTATAAAACGCGACCCCTGTCAATACGCGGTATAAAACGCAACCCCTGTTCAATACGCGGTATAAAACGCGACCCCTGGTCAGTACGCGGTATAAAACACGACCCCCGGTCAATACGCGGTATAAAACACGACCCCCGGTCAATACGCGGTATAAAACACGACCCCCGGTCAATACGCGGTATAAAACGCGACCCCTGTCAATACGCTGTATAAAACACGACCCCTGTCAATACGCGGTATAAAACACGACCCCTGGTCAATGCACGGTATAAAACGCAACCCCTGGTCAATACACGGTATAAAACGCGACCCCTGGTCAGTACACGGTATAAAACGCGACCCCTGGTCAGTACGCGGTATAAAACGCGACCCCTGTCAATACGCGGTATAAAACGCGACCCCTGGTCAATACACGGTATAAAACGCGACCCCTGGTCAGTACGCGGTATAAAACACGACCCCTGGTCGATACACAGCTGCACTCACCTGCAACCGCTTTCTCCGGGTATTTACAAATCAACACGTGACTGGCTCAACTGTCCTGGGGAACTACGGTACGCTTCATAATGTGACAGGTGAAATGCAGAATGTGATCTACTTTATCTCCTAATGTATTGCACAAGTTGACTGGAAGTTTTTACTTACAAACTACAAACATTCACCACTCTCTCCTGTATTTGGGAATCATCACTCTGCTTCCACTGGGCATTCCACTGATTTCAAAACGTGGTCAACTTCTTCCGTGATCAACACTGTTGATCGCCGTTTCTTCTGATGGAAGTGATTGGGAAGAATCTACACTGTCTGGTTCAGTGAGAAATGTTTTGACCTAAATAAGGGATTTCCACATCGTCTGATTCATTTTCAGAGTCTGCATGGCACGATCGTCCTCTAGAAAGTAGTTTGTCTCAATCTTTTCCAACTGATCTTTGTTGATAGCTCTATTTACTTCAAGGCAGCGATGCAACACTTTTTCAGTTCTTCATGGGATCTTAAAAAAAAGACAAAGTTGGGATTAGAAAGGATTATCTACACATACTGAGCGGCTCATGCTATAGACAGAAGTACGCTACATGGCAGACCAATCCAAACTCATCTCGCTATGTCAGCCAATCATGGCTAGCGGGAAGGTTCCTGTATTTTTCCATGGCTAAACCAACTAGGCTTATAATTTAACACTTGTATTTACAGATGGGGTCACGTTTGTTATTAAGGCGCATGAAAGTTAAAATGTTCCAGAAGGCATATCTGCCCATGTTGATAAAGAAATCATTCAAATACCTCTCCTGTGAAGTAGAGACGTGTGACATACACCTAGCTTCCTGAAACGGGTCAAATATACTGTTTAGGTTTTCTACTGACAGGTTTACGCCTTACTATGGAACGTTCCTTTCAGTTCCTTTGGCGCCTCATGATTGAGTATTGCTCTTTTCAAGTAGATGTGATTTTGCTGTGATCTGATAGAGGTGTCAGTGGGCTGACTGAACGCCCTGAAAGACTCTGGGTTGAGGTCAGTGATAAAGTAATCTACAGTACTACTGCCAAGAGATGAGCTATAGGTGTACCTACCATAGGAGTCCCCTTGAAGCCTACCATTGACTATGTACAGACCCAGCGTGTGACAGAGCTGCAGGAGTTGTGACCCATTTTTGTTGGTTGTTTTGTCGTAGTTGTGTCTAGGGGGGCTTATGTGGGAAGGAATGCTGTCACCTCCAGGTAGGTATTTGTCCCCCTGTGTGCTGAGGATGTCAGGTTCTTGTCCAGTTCTGGCATTTAGGTCTCCACAGACGGGTACATGTCCCTGGGCCTGGAAATGGTAGCTTCTCTATCCTGGAGGGGGAAATCAGTCTTCATTAACCTCTAGCGTCGAGCAATCCCGTATCCGGGAGCGTAATCATAGCCTCAAGCTCATTACCATAACGCAACGTTTCCTATTCATGAAAATTGCAAATGAAATGAAATAAATATATTCAAACACAAGCTTAGCCTTTTGTTAACAACACTGTCATCTCAGATTTTCAAAATATGCTTTTCAACCAAAGCTACACAAGCATTTGTGTAAGAGTATTGATAGCCTAGCATAGCATTAAGCCTGGCATTCAGCAGGCAACATTTTCACAAAAACAAGAAAAGCATTCAAATAAAATCATTTAAGAACTTCGGATGTTTTCAATGAGGAGACTCTCAGTTAGATAGCAAATGTTCATTTTTTCCAAAAAGATTGTGTAAGAGAAATAGCTCCGTTTTGTTCATCACGTTTGGCTAAGAAAAACACTGGAAAATGCAGTCACTTACAACGCCAAACTTTTTTCCAAATTAGCTCCATAATATCGACAGAAACATGGCAAACGTTGTTTAGAATCAGTCCTCAAGGTGTTTTTCACATATCTATTCGATAATCTATCAGTGGTGGCAGTTGGCTTCTCATCAGAAGAAAACGGAAAAATACTGCAGCTGGAGATTACGCAATAATTGCGACGGAGGACACCAAGCGACCACCTGGTAGATGTAGTCTTTTATGGTCAATCTTCCAATGATATGCCTACAAATACGTCACAATGCTGAAGACACCTTGTGGAAAATGTAAGCTGACTCCTAGCTCCTTCACAGCCATATAAGGAGTCATTGCCATGAGGCGGTTTCAAAAAATGCGGCACTTCCTGATTGGATTTTTATCTGTTTTTTTTCCTGTAACATCAGTTCTGTGGCACTCACAGACAATATCTTTGCAGTTTTGGAAACGTCAGAGTGTTTTCTTTCCAAAGCTGTCAATTATATGCATAGTCGAGCATCTTTTCGTGACAAAATATCTTGTTTAAAACGGGAACGTTTTTCATCCAAAAATTTAAATTGCGCCCCCTATTCTAGTGGGGGATATAGGTAGCATACAGGACATTTTTCTATGAGATCAGTTCCTTATTAATGTTCCTGTAATGTTCCTGTTTGGATTAATTTAATGGAGTGAGTTAGGTCTGCTCTATACCAAATGAGCACTGAGTCGCTTCCCTGTTTCACACCTGGTAGTTTGGTGGATGGGACTACCAGCTCTCTGTAACCTAGAGGGCAACCAGTGGGTCCATCTCCTCTATATCACCCACCTGGTAGGGTGGTGGATGGGACTACCAGCTCTCTGTAACCTAGAGGGCAACCAGTGGGTCCGTCTCCTCTATACCATGTTTGTTGTAGGATGTCAATGCCTGTATTTCCAATTTCTTTGAAGTCTGGGCTCCTGCTCTTTAGGTCTCAGACAGATGACCTCAGACCTTGTATATTCCAGGATGGGATTGGAAAACAAATATTTTACATAGTTTCCAGTGTTTGTGTGGTTTAGGACCATACCATTAGGTTTGAGCAGAGCATGCTGAGCATCTGATAGGGTTGGTTTGGGAGGGTGTCAACTGGTTGATTTGGGAGGGTGTCAGCTGGTTGGTTTGGGAGGGTGTCAGCTGGTTGGTTTGGGAGGGTGTCAGCTGGTCGGTTTGGGAGGGTGTCAGCTGGTCTGTTTGGGAGGGTGTCAGCTGGTCTGTTTGGGAGGGTGTCAGCTGGTCTGTTTGGGAGGGTGTCAGCTGGTCTGTTTGGGAGGGTGTCAGCTGGTCTGTTTGGGAGGGTGTCAGCTGGTCGGTTTGGGAGGGTGTCAGCTGGTCGGTTTGGGAGGGTGTCAGCTGGTCGGTTTGGGAGGGTGTCAGCTGGTCGGTTTGGGAGGGTGTCAGCTGGTCGGTTTGGGAGGGTGTCAGCTGGTCGGTTTGGGAGGGCGTTAACTCGCTCTGGCTCTCTGTGGCTCTCTTTCGCTGTTTCTACAGACTAAATAGATGGTGCTACTAGCCTCGGGTGTCTGTCTGGGGAGGGGTAAAGGACTAGTGATACTAGACGGTGCTACTAGCCTCGTGTCTGTCTGGGGAGGGGTACAGGACTGGTGATACTAGACGTTGCCACCAGTCCTTTACCCCTCCCCAGACAGACTAAACAAACACCACGGAGGCTCGTAGCACCGTCTAGTATCACCGTCTAGTATCGTAGCACCGTCTAGTAGACGGTGCTACGAGCCTCTGGTGTCTGTCTGGGGAGGGGTAAATGAGTAGTGATACTTTTAGCAGCTATCCAATTATACTGAACCTCACCTTTGACCAGAGAGCATAACATGTAGCCAGAACAATGGACCTTTATTGGCAACCTTCAGATTCTGTTGTCCTTATGAATTTTATGGTAATTATTATAATATCAATATTTGAATAGTATTTACCTCCAGGTGGATCTCTACAGATTCATATTAAGTTAGCTCTACAGTGGTCCCTCAATAATTCACATTAGAAATACCTTGGCAGTAGGCTAGTAGTTATCATTAGAAATAACTTGGCAGTAGTTGTCATTAGACACAGCTTGGCAGTAGTTGGCATAAGACACAGCTTGGCAGTAGTTGTCATTAGACACAGCTTGGCAGTAGTTGTCATTAGACACAGCTTGGCAGTAGTTGTCATTAGACACAGCTTGGCAGTAGTTGTCATTAGACACAGCTTGGCAGTAGTTGTCATTAGACACAGCTTGGCAGTAGTTGTCATTAGACACAGCTTGGCAGTACTTGTCATTAGACACAGCTTGGCAGTAGTTGTCATTAGAAACAGCTCGGCAGTAGTTGTCATTAGAAACAGCTTGGCAGTAGAATAGTAGTTGTCATTAGAAACAGCTTGGCAGTAGTTGTCATTAGACACAGCTTGGCAGTAGTTGTCATTAGAAACAGCTCGGCAGTAGTTGTCATTAGAAACAGCTTGGCAGTAGTTAGCATTAGAAACAGCTTGGCAGTAGTTGTCATTAGAAACAGCTTGGCAGTAGTTGTCATTAGAAACAACTTGGCAGTAGTTATCATTAGACACAGCTTGGCAGTAGTTGTCATTAGAAACAGCTTGGCAGTAGTTGTCATTAGACACAGCTTGGCAGTAGTTGTCATTAGACACAGCTCGGCAGTAGTTGTCATTAGACACAGCTCGGCAGTAGTTGTCATTAGAAACAGCTTGGCAGTAGAATAGTAGTTGTCATTAGAAACAGCTTGGCAGTAGTTGTCATTAGACACAGCTTGGCAGTAGTTGTCATTAGAAACAGCTTGGCAGTAGTTGTCATTAGAAACAGCTTGGCAGTAGAATAGTAGTTGTCATTAGAAACAGCTTGGCAGTAGAATAGTAGTTGTCATTAGAAACAGCTTGGCAGTAGTTGTCATTAGACACAGCTTGGCAGTAGAATAGTAGTTGTCATTAGAAACAGCTTGGCAGTAGTTAGCATTAGAAACAGCTTGGCAGTAGTTGTCATTAGAAACAGCTTGGCAGTAGTTGTCATTAGAAACAGCTTGGCAGTAGTTAGCATTAGACACAGCTTGGCAGTAGTTGTCATTAGACACAGCTTGGCAGTAGTTGTCATTAGACACAGCTTGGCAGTAGTTGTCATTAGAAACAGCTTGGCAGTAGTTAGCATTAGACACAGCTTGGCAGTAGTTAGCATTAGACACAGCTTGGCAGTAGTTAGCATTAGACACAGCTTGGCAGTAGTTGTCATTAGACAAAGCTTGGCAGTAGTTAGCATTAGACACAGCTTGGCAGTAGTTGTCATTAGACAAAGCTTGGCAGTAGTTGTCATTAGACACAGCTTGGCAGTAGTTGTCATTAGACACAGCTTGGCAGTAGTTGTCATTAGACACAGCTCGGCAGTAGTTGTCATTAGAAACAGCTTGGCAGTAGTTGTCATTAGAAACAGCTTGGCAGTAGTTGTCATTAGAAACAGCTTGGCAGTAGTTGTCATTAGACACAGCTTGGCAGTAGTTGTCATTAGACACAGCTTGGCAGTAGTTGTCATTAGAAACAGCTTGGCAGTAGTTGTCATTAGAAACAGCTTGGCAGTAGTTGTCATTAGAAACAGCTTGGCAGTAGAATAGTAGTTAGCATTAGACACAGCTTGGCAGTAGTTGTCATTAGACACAGCTCGGCAGTAGTTGTCATTAGACACAGCTTGGCAGTAGTTGTCATTAGACACAGCTTGGCAGTAGTTGTCATTAGACACAGCTTGGCAGTCGTTGTCATTAGACACAGCTTGGCAGTAGTTGTCATTAGACACAGCTTGGCAGTAGTTGTCATTAGACACAGCTTGGCAGTAGTTGTCATTAGACACAGCTTGGCAGTAGTTGTCATTAGACACAGCTCGGCAGTAGTTGTCATTAGACACAGCTCGGCAGTAGTTGTCATTAGACACAGCTTGGCAGTAGTTATCATTAGACACAGCTTGGCAGTAGTTATCATTAGACACAGCGTGGCAGTAGTTGTCATTAGAAACAGCTTGGCAGTAGTTGTCATTAGACACAGCTTGGCAGTAGTTGTCATTAGACACAGCTTGGCAGTAGTTGTCATTAGAAACAGCTTGGCAGTAGTTGTCATTAGAAACAGCTTGGCAGTAGTTGTCATTAGAAACAGCTTGGCAGTAGAATAGTAGTTAGCATTAGACACAGCTTGGCAGTAGTTGTCATTAGACACAGCTCGGCAGTAGTTGTCATTAGACACAGCTTGGCAGTAGTTGTCATTAGACACAGCTTGGCAGTAGTTGTCATTAGACACAGCTTGGCAGTAGTTGTCATTAGACACAGCTTGGCAGTAGTTTTCATTAGACACAGCTTGGCAGTAGTTGTCATTAGACACAGCTTGGCAGTAGTTGTCATTAGACACAGCTCGGCAGTAGTTGTCATTAGACACAGCTCGGCAGTAGTTGTCATTAGACACAGCTTGGCAGTAGTTATCATTAGACACAGCTTGGCAGTAGTTATCATTAGACACAGCGTGGCAGTAGTTGTCATTAGACACAGCTCGGCAGTAGTTGTCATTAGACACAGCTTGTCAGTAGTTGTCATTAGACACAGCTTGGCAGTAGTTGTCATTAGACACAGCTCGGCAGTAGTTGTCATTAGAAACAGCTCGGCAGTTGGCTCTTAAAGTAAAGATTGTTATCTGTAGCTGACTGACTGGTCTCCTCCATCTCTCTGATGTTGTCACATCACCATGTCTAGACGGATGCCCTTTATCCTCCTTTCCCTGGGCAGTACCCTTCTCCGCAGCATTATTTGGTGTGTTTGTGTTGGGTGGAGGGGGTGTGGGTACAGCCTGTGCCATCCCCCAGGCTTCATGACAGCAGCAGTGCTACTCTGACTGTGTGTGTGTGACAGTCTTGGTGTTGTGGAAGAGCCTGTTCCTGCCATCCCACTGCCTTGTCTGGTCCCCTGGCCCAGTCCCAAATGGTGTTCCTGACCCCTTCTGCCATGTCTGGTCCCCTGGCCCAATCCCAAATGGTGTTCCTGACCCCTTCTGCCATGTCTGGTCCCCTGGCCCAGTTCCAAATGGTGTTCCTGACCCCCTCTGCCATGTCTGGTCCCCTGGCCCAGTCCCAAATGCTGCATTACTTTGGACCAAAGCGTTTGGACCAGAGCCATGCCAGCCCACTGCCAGTATATATAGTGTACCACCCCTTCTCTGACCCCATCCTCACTCCTTCTCTCTCTCTACCTGGCCTCTGAGTGCTGTGCTGTAAGGCCTCTCTCTGCCTTCTCTCCCCTGATGTAGAGGTGACAGGTAGCATGACAGACTGTTTCCAGCAGGTAGAAAGTGATGACCTCAGGTGAGTTCCCACAGTCCAGGGAGATGACACAGCAGATAATGATATACAGAGAGAAACCAGCACCGTGCTGCCTGTCCCCAGAGGAACCAGTCAACCAGCTCACAGTTCACACTTCAACTAGACTCTGGAACACCTAGATCTCACGCCATTGTCCGAACTCTAGCGCAGGGGTTCTCAAGCTAGGAGTCACGGCCCCATGTGGGGTCACCTGATATGAAAATGGGGTCGTGGGAGAATTTTCAAAACCCTAAAAATAAATATAAATGATATTTTTATTAGTACCAGTCAACGTTTGGACACACCTACTCATGAAAGTATTTTTATTTTTACTATTTTCTACGTGAACTTTAAGTGCACGTTGTGATTTATTTTTACTATTTTCTACGTGAACTTTAAGTGCACGTTGTGATTTATTTTTACTATTTTCTACGTGAACTTTAAGTGCACGTTGTGATTTATTTTTACTATTTTCTACGTGAACTTTAAGTGCACGTTGTGATTTATTTTTATTTCTTTAACCATTCCTGAACCTGTGACTAGAAACAAGCTGCATAGGGGCAATACCAGAATAAATGATCTAGTGATTCTGTCTCTTCGAGGCAAAATCTACAGAGCTGCGATTGTTGTACGCCCCATATAAACTCAGCAAAAAATAAATGTCCTCTCACTGTCAACTGCATTTATTTTCAGAAAAGTTGACGTGTAAATATTTGTATGAACACAACAAGATTCAACAACTGAGACATAAACTGAACAAGTTCCACAGACATGTGACTAACAGAAATGGAATGTGTCCCTGAACAAAGGGGGGGTTCAAAATCAAAAGTAACAGTCAGTATCTGGTGTGGCCACCAGCTGCATTAAGTTTTGCAGTGGATCTCCTACTCATGGATTGTACCAGATTTGCTAGTTCTTGCTGTGAGATGTTACCCCACTCTTCCACCAAGGCACCTGCAAGTTCCCAGACATTTCTGGGTGCAATGGTCCTAGCCCTCAACTCACCAGGCGTGCTCAATGGGATTCAGATCCGGGCTCTTCGCTGGCCATGGCAGAACACTGACATTCCTGTCTTGCAGGAAATCACGCACATAACGAGCAGTATGGCTGGTGGCGTTGTCATGCTGGAGGGTCATGTCAGGATGAACCTGCAGGAAAGGTACCACATGAAGGTGTCTTCCCTGTAATGCACAGCGTTGAGATTGCCTGCAATGGCAACTAGCTCAGTCCGATGATGCTGTGACTCACCGCCCCAGACCATGACAGACCCTCCACCTCCAAATCGACCCCGCTCCGGAGTACAAGCCTCGGGTGTAACGCTTATTCCTTTGACGCTAATCACGAATCCGACCATCACCCCTGGTGAGACACCAAATCGTGTCTCGTTAGTGAAGAGCACTTTTTGCCTGTCCTGTCCTGTCTGGTCCAGTGACGACGGGTTTGTGCCCATAGGCAACGTTGTTGCTGGTGAGGACCTGCCTTACAACAGGCCTACAAGCCCTCAGTCCAGCCTCTCTCAGCCTATTACGGACAGTCTGAGCACTGATGGAGGGATTGTGCGTTCCTGGTGTAACTCGGGCAGTTGTTGTTGCCATCCTGTACCTGTCCCGCAGGTGTGATGTTCGGATGTACTGATCCTGTTCAGGTGTTGTTACACGTGGTCAGCCACTATGAAGACGATCAGCTGTCCATCCTGTCTCCTGGCCACAGCTGCAGTCCTCATGCTTCCACGCAGATGAGCAGGGATCCTGGGCATATTTTCTTTGGTGTTTTTCCAGAGTCAGTAGAAAGGGTTAGGGTTAGCCGGTGTAGTACGATTCGATCTTAGTCCTGTATTGACGCTTTGCCTGTTTGATGGTTCGTCGGGGGCGCAGCGGGATTTCTTATGAACTTCCGGGTTAGAGTCCTGCTCCTCGAAAGTGGCAGCTCTTGCCTCTAGCTCAGTGCGTCTGTTGCCTGTAATCCATGGCTTCTGGTTGGTGTATGTACATACGGTCACTGTGGGGACGACGTCATCGATGCACTTATTGATGAAGCCAATGACTGATATGGTGTGCTCCTCAATGCCATCAGAGGAATCCTGGAACATTATCCAGTCTGTGCTTGCAAAACAATCCTGTAGTGTAGCATCTGCTTCATCTGACCACTTTTTTATTGACCGAGTCACTGGTGCTTCCTGCTTTAATTTTTGCTTGTAAGCAGGAATCAGGAGGATATAATTATGGTCAGATTTGCCGACTGTAGGGCGAGGGAGAGCTTTGTTTGTGTCTCTGTGTGTGGAGTACAGGTGGTCTAGAGTTGTTTTACCTCTAGTTGCACATTTAACATGCTGATAGAAATTTGGTAAAACAGATTTAAGTTTCCCTGCATTAAAGTCCCCTGCCACTAGGAGTGCTGCCTGGATGAGCATTTTCCTGTTTGCTTAGTGTGGAATACAGCCCATTGAGTGCGGTCTTAGTGCCAGCATCGGTCTGTGGTGGTATGTAGACAACTATGAAAAATACCGATAGTGTGGTCTACAGCTTATCATGAGATAGTAGCACTCTACCTCAGGCGAGCAAAACCTCAGGACTTCCTTAGAAGGTAGCCCGATCTCCATCCTCTTTTTCTCCGTCTTCTCTTCACGCAAATGACAGGGATTTGGGCCTGCTCCCGGGAAAGCAGTATGACATTCACGTCAGGCTTGTCAAACTCGTTAAAGAAACCTCTCTGAGATATGTGGTACGCTAGCATCCCACCAAAAGCCGGTGACAATGCAAAGCGCCAAATTCAAATAAATTACTATAAAAATCAAACTTTCATGAAATCACACATGTAAGATACCAAATTAAAGCTACACTTGTTGTGAATCCAGCCAACATGTCCCATTTCAAAAAGGCTTTTTGGCGAAAGCAAACAATGCTATTATCTTAGGGTAGCACCTCCGTAAACAAAGAGAGAAAGCATATTTCAACCCTGCAGGCGCGACACAAAATGCAGAAATAAAAATATAAATCATGCCTTACCTTTGACAAGCTTCTTTTGTTGGTACTCCAATATGTCCCATAAACATCACAAATGGTCCTTTTGTTCGATTAATTCCGTCCATATATATCCAACATGTCCATTTATTTGGCGCGTTTGATCCAGAAAAACACCGGTTCCAACTTGCGCAACGTGACTACAAAATATCTCAAAAGTTACCTGTACTTTAGGTATTTTTTTACGTAAATAATCGATAAAATTGAAGACGGGATGATCTGTGTTCAATACAGGAGGAAAACAAACTATAGCTAGCTTTTTGGTCACGCTTCTCTATCTAACAGTACACTTGAAGTGACCCTCGTTTTGAACAGGGCTACTTCTTCATTACACAAAGGAAAAACCTCAACCAATTTCTAAAGACTGGTGACATCCAGTGGAAGCGGTAGGAACTGCAAGAAGGTCCCTAAGAAATCCGGATTCCCAAAGAAAACCCATTGAAAAGAGTGACCTCAAAAACAAAACAAAAATCTGAATGGTTTGTCCTCGGGGTTTCGCCTGCTAAATAAGTTCTGTTATATTCACAGACATGATTCAAACAGTTTTAGAAACTTCAGACTGTTTTCTATCCAAGTCTACTAATACTATGCATATCTTATCTTCTGGGGATGAGTAGCAGGCAGTTGAATTTGGGCATGCATTTAATCCGGACGTGAAAATACTGCCCCCTGTCACCAAGAAGTTAAAGCCCCTTGATGTACTTGTTGGATTTCAATTTCAATGGCCATAATAATAATAATAAATAGATATGGAGACAATGGGTAGCCTTGTTTTACTCCTCTTAAAATCTCAATACTTTCTGAGAAGAAACCATTATTTACTATTTTATATCTGGGGTTGCTGTACCTAACTTTAACCCATTGTATGAGATTCACCGAAATTAAACTAATCCAGGCATTTGTAAATACATTCTAGTCATACTTTATCAAACGCCTTTCAAAATCTGCTATGAAGACCAGGCCTTTTGTCTTTGATGTTTTAATGTTCAATTGTTTCAATGAATTACCTTATATTATCTCCAATGTAGCATCTAAAAAACCTGTCTGATCAGGATGAACAATAATATCTGGTGAAACCTTTTTTATTCTGTGCTATGCATTTCACCAGGATTTTCGCATCACAGCGTTGAAGTTGTGATGTTTGTTTAAATGGACTGGATTTTTATACTTACCACCTGGGTCCTGTTTTAGTAGTAATGAAATCAGACCTTGTTGAGTACCTGAAAATGTACCATTTGTATAAGCGTAATTATAACATACTAATAATGGATTTTTTGAGTACATGAAAGGTCTGATATACCTCTACTGGTATACAATCAAGCCCTGGTGTTTTTCCAGACTGAAAATATTTTATTGCTTCAGTTACTCTTCTGTAAGTTGGCCTTCACACTGGTCTTTCTGTATTCATTTTACAGTATTATTATTATTATTATTATTATTTGGAAAGAAATCTTTAGTTAACATAATTCAGTGGAAATGCTTGAGACAAAACATATGCTTAAATGTTGCTTCCTCTTTCAAAATATAGTTTGATGAATCATGTATGACTCCATCATTTGTAACGAGTTTCTCTCAATTCGCTTTGCATTTCTATGTTGAAGATTCAATATTTATTCCATTACCATGAACTTCCTCTATTCCTTTATATAGATCTCATCTCTTTTGACCTAAACTGTTTTTGTTTTAATGATGAGTATTGTATTGAATGGCCTCTAAAAGTACATTTCAGTGTCCCATACAATATGGGGATCTGCTGTACCGATGTTGTGCTGAATAATTATTTTTTTAAATCCAATGATGGAAATGGTATTAATGGGTACGAATTCCCTATGTCAAGTCATTAACTGACTTCTCTCTCTGTCTCTCTCTTTCTCTCTCTCTCTCTAGTGTGTCCTGATAAGTGTCATGCGTGTACGTGGGATGGTGAATGTTGTCATGGCCAGTGTCTGGGTAGCTGTACTGAACCTAACACTGATTCGTCTTGCGCTGCCTGTCTCCACTACTACCACGAGGGGCGTTGCGTTCCAGACTGCCCCCCCGATACCTATAAGTTTGAAGGCTGGCGCTGCGTCACCCTGGACTTCTGCTCCAGCGTCCACCTGCCCGACTTCGACCGCTTCGTCATTCACAGAAGAGAGTGCATGTCTGACTGTCCTTCTGGATTCACACGCAACAAGAGCAAGAGGTGAGTCGGTTTGTCTTCTTCAAACTGTCCAGCAGATGGAGACAGAGGCTGTTATATAGCTATGGCTTTCTCCAATACTTGTCATTCAGACCTGTGGGATCAACTCCTTAGTCTGAGTCCTTAGACGATACATGTGTTGTGTTGTGCTGCTCATCAAATCAAATGTTATTTGTCACATGCGCCGAGTTCAACAGGTGTAGACATGACAGTTAAATGCTTACTTACAAGCCCTTAAAAAAATGCAGTTTTAAGAAAAATAAGTGTTAAAGTATTTACTAAAATAATCTGAATTAAAAAAAGAAATGAAAAATAACAATTAAAAAGCACCAATAAAATAACAGTAGCGAGGCTATATACAGGGGGTATAGAGTCAATGTGCGGGGGCACAGGTTGAGGTAATATGTACATGTAGGTAGAGTTAAAGTGACTATGCATAGATAATAAACAGAGTAGCAGCAGGGTGAGAATTGTGGTGGGGGCGGGGGGGGGCAATGCAAATAGTCCGGGTAACCATATGATTAGACGTTCAGGAGTCTTATGGCTGGGGGTGGAAGGTGTTTAGAAGCCTCGTGGACCTAGTACTGCTTGCCGTGCGGCAGCAGAAAGAACAGTCTGTCTTGGGTGACTGGAGTTTTTGGCAATTTTTTGGGCCTTCCTCTGACACCGCCTGGTATAGAGGTCCTGGATGACAGGAAGCTTGGCCCCAGTGATGTACTGTTCCGTACGCACTACCTTCTGTAGTGCCTTGCGGTCGGAGGCCGCGCCGTTGCCATACCAGGCGGTGATGCAACCAGTCAGGATGCTCTTGATGGTGCAGCTGTAGAACCTTTTAAGGATCTGAGTACCAATGCTAAGTCTTTTCAGTCTCCTGAGTGGGAATAGGTTTTGTCTTACCTTCTTCACTACTGTCTTGGTATGTTTGGACCATGATAGGTTATTGGTGATGTGGACAGCAAGGAGCTTAAAGCTCTCAACCTGCTCCACTACAGCCCCGTCGATGAGAATGGGGGTTTGCTCTGTCCTCGTTTTCCTGTCGTCCACAATCGTCTCCTTTTGTCTTGATCACGTTGAGGGAGAGGTTGTTGTCCTGGCACCACACTGCCAGGTCTCTGACCTCCTCCCTATATGCTGTTTCGTTGTAGTCGGTGATCAGGCCTACCACTGTTGTGTCGTCAGCAAACTTAATGATGGTGTTGGAGTCATGCCTGGCCACTCAATCATGGGTGAACAGGGAGTACAGGAGGGGTCTGAGCACGCACCCCTGAGGGGCCCCAGTGTTGAGGATCAGTGTGGCAGATGTGTTGTTACCTACCCTTACCACCTGGGTGCGACCCTCACCACCTGGGGGCGGCCCGTCAGGAAGTCCATTTGTTTTGATCCAGTTGCAGAGGGAGGTGTTTAGTCCCAGGGTCCTTAGCTTGGTGATGTGCTTTGAGGGCACTATGGTGTTGAACGCTGAGCTGTGGTCAATGAATATCATTCTCACGTAGGTGTTCCTTTTGCCCAGGTGGGAAAGGCAGTGTGGAGTGCAATAGAGATTGCATCATCTGTGGATCTGTTGGGGTGGTATGCAAATTGGTGTGTGTCTAGGTTTTCTGGGACAATTGTGTTGATGTGAGCCATGACCAGCCTTTGAAGCACTTTATGGCTACAGACAGGTTACCTTGGTGTTCTTGGGCACAGGGACTATGGTGGTCTGCTTGAAACATGTTGGTTACTGTCTCCGACAGGGAGAGGTTGAAAATGTCCGTGAAGACACTTGCCAGTTGGTCAACGCATGCTCGGAGTACACGTCCTGGTAATCTGTCTGGCCCTGCGGCCTTGTGAATGTTGCCCTGTTTTAAAGGTCTTACTCACATTGGCTATGGAGAGAGTGATCACACAGTCGTCCGGAACAGCTGACGCTCTCATGCATTCTTCAGTGTTGCTTGCCTCGACGCGAGCATAGAAGTAAGTTAGTTCGTCTGGTAGGCTTGTGTTACTGGGGAGCTTGCGGCTGGGCTTCCCTTTGTAGTCAGTAATAGTTTGCAAGCCCTGCCACATCGGAGCCTGTGTAGTGCGATTTGATCTTAGTCCTGTGTTGACGCTTTGCCTGTTTGATGGTTTGTCGGAGGGCATAGCGGGATTTCTTATAAGCATTCAGATTAGTGTCCCGTTCCTTGAAAGCGGCAGCTCTATCCTCTAGCTCAGTGTGGATGTTGCCTGTAATCCATGGCTTCTGGTTGCTGTATGTACTGATGAAGCCAGTGACCTATATGGGGTACTCCATGCCATTGGAAGAATCCCGGGACATATTCCAGTCTGTGCTAGCTAGAGGTCGACTGATTATGATTTTTCAACGCCGATGCCGATTATTGTAGGACCCTAAAAAAGCCGATACCGATAAAAAAAATATATATATATTAATAATAATAATAATTTTTTTTTTTAAATAAATATTTTTTTTTAATTTAATTTAATGATTTTAATTTGTAATAATGACAATTACAGCACTACTGAATGAACACTTATTTTAACTTAAAATAATACATCAATAACATCAATTTAGCCACACATAAATAATGAAACATGTTCAATTTGGTTTAAATAATGCAAAAACAAAGTGTTGGAGAAGAATGTAAAAGTGCAATATGTGCCATGTAAGAAAGCTAACGTTTAAGTTCCTTGCTCAGAACATGAGAACATATGAAAGCTGGTGGTTCCTTTTAACATGAGTCTTCAATATTCCCAGGTAAGAAGTTTTAGTTTGTAGGACTATTTGTCACTTTAGTATTGCTCAGAACATTTTTATTTTTTTATTTTTTATTTCACCTTTATTTAACCAGGGAGGCTAGTTGAGAACAAGTTCTCATTTGCAACTGCGACCTGGCCAAGATAAAGCATAGCAGTGTGAAAAGACAACAACACAGTTACACATGGAGTAAACAATAAACAAGTCAATAACACAGTAGGAAAAAAAGAGAGTCTATATACATTGTGTGCAAAAGGCATGAGGAGGTAGGCGAATAATTACAATTTAGCAGATTAACACTGGAGTGATAAATGATCAGATGGTCATGTGCAAGTAGAGATACTGGTGTGCAAAAGAGCAGAAAAGTAAATAAATAAAAACAGTATGGGGATGAGGTAGGTAAATTGGGTGGGCTATTTACAGATGGACTATGTACAGCTGCAGCGATCGGCTAGCTGCTCAGATAGCAGATGTTTAAAGTTGGTGAGGGTGATAAAGGTCTCCAACTTCAGCAGAGAACTGGAAGGAAAGGCGGCCAAATGAGGCGTTGGCTTTAGGGATGATCAGTGAGATACACCTGCTGGAGCGCGTGCTACGGATAGGTGTTGCCATCGTGACCAGTGAACTGAGATAAGGCGGAGCTTTACCTAGCATGGACTTGTAGATGACCTGGAGCCAGTGGGTCTGGCAACGAATATGTAGCGAGGGCCAGACGACTAGAGCATACAAGTCGCACTGGTGGGTGGTATAAGGTGCTTTTGTAACAAAACGGATGGCACTGTGATAAACTGCATCCAGTTTGCTGAGTAGAGTATTGGAAGCTATTTTGTAGATGACATCGCCGAAGTCGAGGATCGGTAGGATAGTCAATTTTACTAGGGTAAGTTTGGCGGTGTGAGTGAAAGAGGATTTGTTGCGAAATAGAAAGCCGACTCTAGATTTGATTTTAGATGTTTGATATGAGTCTGGAAGGAGAGTTTACAGTCTAGCCAGACACCTAGGTACTTATAGACCTCCACATATTCTAGGTCGGAACCATCCAGGGTGGTGATGCTAGTCGGGCGTGCAGGCAGCAAACGGTTGAAAAGCATGCATTTGGTTTTACTAGCGTTTAAGAGCAGTTGGAGGCCACGGAAGGAGTGTTGTATGGCATTGTAGCTTGTTTGGAGGTTAGATAGCACAGTGTCCAAGGAAGGGCCAGAAGTATACAGAATGGTGTCGTCTGCGTAGAGGTGGATCAGGGAATCGCCCGCAGCAAGAGCAACATCAAATCAAATTTATTTTATATAGCCCTTCGTACATCAGCTGATATCTCAAAGTGCTGTACAGAAACCCAGCCTAAAACCCCAAACAGCAAGCAATGCAGGTGTAGAAGCACGGTGGCTTGGAAAAACTCCCTAGAAAGGCCAAAACCTAGGAAGAAACCTAGAGAGGAACCAGGCTATGTGGGGTGGCCAGTCCTCTTCTGGCTGTGCCGTGCGGAGATTATAACAGAACATGGCCAAGATGTTCAAATGTTCATAAATGACCAGCATGGTCCAATAATAATAAGGCAGAACAGTTGAAACTGGAGCAGCAGCACGGCCAGGTGGACTGGGGACAGCAAGGAGTCATCATGTCAGGTAGTCCTGAGGCATGGTCCTAGGGCTCAGGTCCTCCGAGAGAGAGAAAGAGAGAATTAGAGAGAGCACACTTAAATTCACACAGGACACCGAATAGGACAGGAGAAGTACTCCAGATATAACAAACTGACCCTAGCCCCCCGACACATAAACTACTGCAGCATAAATACTGGAGGCTGAGACAGGAGGGGTCAGGAGACACTGTGGTCCCATCCGAGGACACCCCCGGACAGGGCCAAACAGGAAGGATATATACAGAGAAAAGAGTCGGCCCGAGAATTTAACCCTGTGGCACCCCCATAGTGACTGCCAGAGGACCGGACAACATGCCCTCCGATTTGACACACTGAACTCTGTCTGCAAAGTAGATGGTGAACCAGGCAAGGCAGTCATTAGAAACACCGAGGCTACTGAGTCTGCCGATAAGAATATGGTGATTGACAGAGTCGAAAGCCTTAGCCAGGTCGATGAAGACGGCTGCACAGTACTGTCTTTTATCGATGGCGGTTATGATATCGTTTAGTACCTTGAGCGTGGCTGAGGTGCACCTGTGACCGGCTCGGAAACCAGATTGCACAGCGGAGAAGGTACGGTGGGATTCGAGATGGTCAGTGATCTGTTTGTTCACTTGGCTTTCGAAGACCTTAGATAGGCAGGGCAGGATAGATATAGGTCTGTAACAGTTTGGGTCCAGGGTGTCTCCCCCTTTGAAGAGGGGGATGACCGCGGCAGCATTCCAATCCTTGGGGATCTCAGACGATACGAAAGAGAAGTTGAACAGGCTGGTAATAGGGGTTGCGACAATGCCGGCGGATAGTTTCAGAAATAGAGGGTCCAGATTGTCAAGCCCAGCTGATTTGTATGGGTCCAGGTTTTGCAGCTCTTTCAGAACATCTGCTATCTGGATTTGGGTAAAGGAGAAGCTGGGGAGGCTTGGACAAGTAGCTGCGGGGGGGGGGGGCTGTTGGCCGAGGTTGGAGTAGCCAGGAAGAAGGCATGGCCAGCCGTTGAGAAATGCTTGTTGAAGTTTTCGATTATCATGGATTTATCGGTGGTGACCGTGTTACCTGCAGTGGGCAGCTGGGAGGAGGTGCTCTTGTTCTCCCAGAACTTTTTGGAGTTAGATCGCGTTGCATATCGCGGGGACTATTCGATGCTATTGCAGTCCGCCACAGTATGTTTTTGTGCTGGTCGAGGGCAGTCCGGTCTGGAGTGAACCAAGGGCTATATCTGTTCTTAGTTCTGCATTTTTTGAACGGAACATGCTTATCTAAGATGGTGAGGAAGTTACTTTTAAAGAATGACCAGCCATCCTCAACTGATGGGATGAGGTCAATATCCCTCCAGGATACCTGGGCCAGGTCGATTAGAAAGGCCTGCTCGCAGAAGTGTTGTGACATTTGAGAGAGACATACAGCGAGGCATACAGTAATCGCAGGTGTTGATTGGGAGAGCTAGCTAAAACAACAGGTGAGACAACAACAGCTAATCAGCTAGCACAACAACAGCAGATAAAATGGCGATGACTAGGCAGAGAGGGTCGAATTAACTACACACAGAGCCTGAGTTCGCGTCTGGGACCGACAGACAAAACATAAATAAACAGAATGGAGTACCGTGATTAATGGACAGTCCAGCAGGCATCAGCTATGTAGCCAAGTGATCCTAGTGTCCAGGGGGCAGCAGTAGATGGAACAGGGAAGCCGCCACTACGCTAGCACGCGGGTGACACAGCGTTTAAGGTTAGTATCCCGGGGCTAGTAGGAGCGTCTGCTCCGACGGAGGCCGGTTGAAGGCACAGCGGATGGAGTATTCGTCGGTGTATTCGTCGCCGTAACCGACTTCAGTGGGCAAATGCTCACCTTCGATGGCCACTGGCACGCTGGAGACGTGTGCTCTTCCGGGATGAATCCCGGTTGGAACTGTACCGGGCAGATGGCAGACAAGGTGTGGGCGAGCAGTTTGCTGATGTGAACATAGTGCCCCATGGTGGCGGTGGGGTTATGGTATGGGTAAATTGAATGCGCAGAGATACCACGACGAGATCCTGATCAACTCATGCTGCCAAACATACCCTCGTAAAACTGACCATCCTACCAATCCTCGACTTTGGCGATGTCATCTATAAAATAGCCTCCAACACTACTCAACAAACTGGATGCAGTCTATCACAGTGCCATCCGTTTTGTCACCAAAGCCCTATACACTACCCACCATTGCGACCTGTACGCTCTCGTTGGTTGGCCCTCGCTTCATACTCGTCGCCAAACCCACTGGCTACTGGTCATCTATAAGTCTCTGCTAGGTAAATCTCTACCTTATTTCAGATCACTGGTCACCATAGCAGCACCCACTCGTAGCACGAGCTCCAGCAGGTATATATCTCACTAGTCACCCCCAAAGCCAATTCCTCCTTTGGTCGTCTTTCCTTCCAGTTCTCTGCTGCCCATGACTGGAACGAATTGCAAAAATCTGTGAAGCTGGAGACTCATATCTCTCTCACTAGCTTTAAGCACCAGCTGTCAGAGCAGCTCACAGATCACTGCACCTGTTCATAGCCCATCTGTAAACAGCCCATCTATCTACCTACCTCATCCCCATACTGGTATTTTTTTATTTTTTTATTTTGCTCCTTTGCACCCCAGTATCTCTACCTGCACATTCATCTTCTGCCGATCTACCATTCCAGTGTTTAATTGCTATATTGTAATTACTTCGCCACCATGGCCTATTTATTTCCTTATCTTACCTAATTTGCCCTCACTGTATATAGACTTTTTGTTTTCTTTTGTTCTACTGTATTATTGACTGTATGTTTTGTTTATTCCATGTGTAACTCTGTGTTGTTGTAGGTGTCGAATTGCTATGCTTTATCTTGGCCAGGTCGCAGTTGTAAATGAGAACTTGTTCTCAACTAGCCTACCTGGTTAAATAAAGGTGAAATATATATATATTTTTTTAACTCTGTCAAGGAGATGTGTCGCGCTGCACGAGGCAAACGGTGGTCACACCAGATACTGACATGTTTTCGGATCCACACCCCTATCTGTTTTAAACAGTTCTCTTTGCCCAACAGATGAATATCTGTATTCCCAGTCCTGTGAAATCCATAGATTAGGACCTAATGAATTTATTACACTGATTTCCTTATGACCTGTAACTCAGTAGAATATTTGAAATGGTTGTTTGCGTTTATATTTTTGTTCAGTATAGTATGTTTTATGTCTGTCTGACTGTTCCTCTCCCACTCTGCCCCATCTCCAGTATGTTCTGCAGTGCGTGTGACGGGCTATGTGATAAGATCTGTGATGAGAAGGTCATTGACTCCGTGGACGCGGCCCAGTCTCTGAAGGGATGTACCGTCGTCAAGGGCAACCTACAAATCAACATCCGTAGAGGACGTAAGTACTTGTTATAGTACAGTTATATATCACTGCCTGTTATAGTACAGTTATATATCACTACCTGTTATAGTACAGTTATATATCACTACCTGTTATAGTACAGTTATACAGTGCCTTGCGAAAGTATTCGGCCCCCTTGAACTTTGCGACCTTTTGCCACATTTCAGGCTTCAAACATAAAGATATAAAACTGTATTTTTTTGTGAAGAATCAACAACAAGTGGGACACAATCATGAAGTGGAACGACATTTATTGGATATTTCAAACTTTTTTAACCTGTTGCGACGACCAAACCCGGATCCGGGATTCTATTTATAGACCTAAGCTCATTACCATAACGCAACGTTAACTATTCATGAAAATCGCAAATGAAATGAAATAAATATGCTATCTCTCAAGCTTAGCCTTTTGTTAACAACACTGTCATCTCAGATTTTCAAAATATGCTTTTCAACCATAGGAAAACAATCATTTGTGTAACAGTAGCTAGCTAGCGTAGCATTTAGCGTTAGCATTAGCATTTAGCAGGCAACTATCACAAAAACAAGTAAAGCCTTCAAATAAAATAACTTACCTTTGAAGAACTTCTGATGTTTTCAATGAGGAGACTCTCAGTTAGATAGCAGATGCTCAGTTTTTCCAAAAAGATTCTTTGTGTATTAGAAATAGCTCCGTTTTGTACATCACATTTGGCTACCAAAAAAAAAAAAAAAAAACGAAAATTCAGCCCTCAAAACGCGAACTTTTTTCCAAATTAACTCCATAATATCGACTGAAACATGGCAAACGTGGTTTAGAATCAATCCTCAAGGTGTTTTTCCACATATCTCTTCGATGATATATCCTTCGTGGAAGCCTGGTTTCTCCTTGCTCTCAAATGGAAAAATAATTGGACCTGGCTTTGCGCTCCAATTTCGACGCAGGGACACCAGGCGGACACTTGGAAAATGTAGTCTCTTATGGTCAATCTTCCAATGATATGCCTACAAATACGTCACAATGCTGCAAACACCTTGGGGAAACGACAGAAAGTGTAGGCTCATTCCTTGCGCAATCACAGCCATATAAGGAGACAATGGAAAACAGAGCTTCAGAGATTCTGCTCATTTCCTGGTTGACGTATCATCTTGGTTTCACCTGTAGAATGAGTTCTGGGGCACTTACAGACAATATCTTTGCAGATTCTGAAACTTCAGAGTGTTTTCTTTCCAAAACGGTCAATAATATGCATAGTGGAGCATCTTTTCGTGACAAAATATTGCGCTTAAAACGGGAACGTTTTTTATCCAAAAATGAAATAGCGCCCCTAGAGATCCAAGAGGTTAACAAATCAAAAACTGAAAAATTGGGCGTGCAAAATTATTCAGCCCCTTTACTTTCAGTGCAGCAAACTCTCTCCAGAAGTTCAGTGAGGATCTCTGAATGATCCAATGTTGACCTAAATGACTAATGATGATAAATACAATCCACCTGTGTGTAATCAAGTCTCCGTATAAATGCACCTGCACTGTGATAGTCTCAGAGGTCCGTTAAAAGCGCAGAGAGCATCATGAAGAACAAGGAACACACCAGGCAGGTCCAAGATACTGTTGTGAAGAAGTTTAAAGCCGGATTTGGATACAAAAAGATTTCCCAAACTTTAAACATCCCAAGGAGCACTGTGCAAGCGATAATATTGAAATGGAAGGAGTATCAGACCACTGCAAATCTACCAAGACCTGGCCGTCCCTCTAAACGTTCAGCTCATACAAGGAGAAGACTGATCAGAGATGCAGCCAAGAGGCCCATGATCACTCTGGATGAACTGCAGAGATCTACAGCTGAGGTGGGAGACTCTGTCCATAGGACAACAATCAGTCGTATATTGCACAAATCTGGCCTTTATGGAAGAGTGGCAAGAAGAAAGCCATTTCTTAAAGATATCCATAAAAAGTGTTGTTTAAAGTTTGCCACAAGCCACCTGGGAGACACACCAAACATGTGGAAGAAGGTGCTCTGGTCAGATGAAACCAAAATTGAACTTTTTGGCAACAATGCAAAACGTTATGTTTGGCGTAAAAGCAACACAGCTGAACACACCATCCCCACTGTCAAACATGGTGGTGGCAGCATCATGGTTTGGGCCTGCTTTTCTTCAGCAGGTACAGGGAAGATGGTTAAAATTGATGGGAAGATGGATGGAGCCAAATACAGGACCATTCTGGAAGAAAACCTGATGTAGTCTGCAAAAGACCTGAGAGTGGGACGGAGATTTGTCTTCCAACAAGACAATGATCCAAAACATAAAGCAAAATCTACAATGGAATGGTTAAAAAATAAACATATCCAGGTGTTAGAATGGCCAAGTCAAAGTCCAGACTTGAATCTGTGGAATGAACTGAAAACTGCTGTTCACAAATGCTCTCCATCCAACCTCACTGAGTTCGAGCTGTTTTGCAAGGAGGAATGGGAAAAAATGTCAGTCTCTCGATGTGCAAAACTGATAGAGACATACCCCAAGCGACTTACAGCTGTAATCGCAGCAAAAGGTGGCGCTACAAAGTATTAACTTAAGGGGGCTGAATCATTTTGCACGCCCAATTTTTCAGTTTTTGATTTGTTAAAAAAGTTTGAAATATCCAATAAATGTCGTTCCACTTCATGATTGTGTCCCACTTGTTGTTGAAAAAATACAGTTTTATATCTTTATGTTTGAAGCCTGAAATGTGGCAAAAGGTCGCAAAGTTCAAGGGGGCCGAATACTTTCGCAAGGCACTGTATATCACTACCTGTTATAGTACAGTTATATATCACTACCTGTTATCCTAGGGAACAGTGAGAGGCAACGATCCTAACTCCTTTCTCTGTCTCCTCCTCTAGAGAACAGTGAGAGGCAACGATCCTAACTCCTTTCTGTCTCCTCCTCTAGAGAACAGTGAGAGGCAACGATCCAAACTCCTTTCTCTGTCTCCTCCTCTAGAGAACAGTGAGAGGCAACGATCCAAACTCCTGTCTCTGTCTCCTCCTCTAGAGAACAGTGAGAGGCAACGATCCTAACTCCTTTCTCTGTCTCCTCCTCTAGAGAACAGTGAGAGGCAACATTCCAAACTCCTGTCTCTGTCTCCTCTCCTCCTCTAGAGAACAGTGAGAGGCAACGATCCAAACTCCTTTCTCTGTCTCCTCCTCTAGAGAACAGTGACAGGCAACAATCCTAACCTAACTCCTCTCCTCCCCTCCTCTAGAGAACATAGTGTCTGAGCTGGAGAGTTTCATGGGATTGATCCAGACAGTGACTGGCTACGTGAGAATCAGACACTCTCAGACGCTGGGCTCCCTGTCCTTCCTCAAGAGCCTCCGCTACATCAATGGAGAGGATCTGATGGACGAGTATGTTACCACATTATTATGGATCCTCATTCATCTTCATCCTCATCATCGTTCCCCCAGCTACTACTACTACTACTACTGCTACTACTACTACTGCTACTACTACCACTACTACTACTACTACTACTACTACTAATACCGCTACTTCTACCACCACCCCCTCCCTCCTCCTCCTCCTCTTCCTCCTCTTCCTGGGGTTTATTATGGATCCCCATTAGTTCCTGTCAAGGCAGCAGCTACTCTTCCTGGGGTTTATTATGGATCCCCATTAGTTCCTGTTGCCAAGGCAGCAGCTACTCTTCCTGGGGTTTATTATGGATCCCCATTAGTTCCTGCCAAGGCAGCAGCTACTCTTCCTGGGGTTTATTATGGATCCCCATTAGTTCCTGCCAAGGCAGCAGCTACTCTTCCTGGGGTTTATTATGGATCCCCATTAGTTCCTGTTGCCAAGGCAGCAGCTACTCTTCCTGGGGTTTATTATGGATCCCCATTAGTTCCTGTTGCCCCATTAGTTCCTGTCCCCACCCCTCTACATTCTGTCAGCTTTGTAAAGGAGGATCAGGATCAGCTCCCCACCCCTCTACATTCTGTCAGCTTTGTAAAGGAGGATCAGGACCAGCTCCCCACCCCTCTACATTCTGTCAGCTTTGTAAAGGAGGACCAGGACCAGCTCCCCACCCCTCTACATTCTGGCAGCTTTGTAAAGGAAGACCAGCTCCCCACCCCTCTACATTCTGTCAGCTTTGTAAAGGAGGACCAGCTCCCCACCCCTCTACATTCTGTCAGCTTTGTAAAGGAGGATCAGGACCAGCTCCCCACCCCTCTACATTCTGTCAGCTTTGTAAAGGAGGATCAGGACCAGCTCCCCACCCCTCTACATTCTGTCAGCTTTGTAAAGGAGGATCAGGACCAGCTCCCCACCCCCCTACATTCTGTCAGCTTTGTAAAGGAGGATCAGGACCAGCTCCCCACCCCTCTACATTCTGTCAGCTTTGTAAAGGAGGATCAGGACCAGCTCCCCACCCCTCTACATTCTGTCAGCTTTGTAAAGGAGGATCAGGACCAGCTCCTCGCCCCTCTACATTCTGTCAGCTTTGTAAAGGAGGATCAGGACCAGCTCCCCACCCCTCTACATTCTGTCAGCTTTGTAAAGGAGGATCAGGACCAGCTCCCCACCCCTCTACATTCTGTCAGCTTTGTAAAGGAGGATCAGGACCAGCTCCTCGCCCCTCTACATTCTGTCAGCTTTGTAAAGGAGGATCAGGACCAGCTCCCCACCCCTCTACATTCTGTCAGCTTTGTAAAGGAGGATCAGGACCAGCTCCCCACCCCTCTACTGTCAGCTTTGTAAAGGAGGATCAGGACCAGCTCCTCGCCCCTCTACATTCTGTCAGCTTTGTAAAGGAGGATCAGGACCAGCTCCCCACCCCTCTACATTCTGTCAGCTTTGTAAAGGAGGATCAGGACCAGCTCCTCGCCCCTCTACATTCTGTCAGCTTTGTAAAGGAGGATCAGGACCAGCTGTCAGCTTTGTAAAGGAGGATCAGGACCAGCTCCCCACCCCTCTACATTCTGTCAGCTTTGTAAAGGAGGATCAGGACCAGCTCCCCACCCCTCTACTGTCAGCTTTGTAAAGGAGGATCAGGACCAGCTCCCCACCCCTCTACATTCTGTCAGCTTTGTAAAGGAGGATCAGGACCAGCTCCCCACCCCTCTACATTCTGTCAGCTTTGTAAAGGAGGATCAGGACCAGCTCCCCACCCCTCTACATTCTGTCAGCTTTGTAAAGGAGGATCAGGACCAGCTCCTCGCCCCTCTACATTCTGTCAGCTTTGTAAAGGAGGATCAGGACCAGCTCCCCACCCCTCTACATTCTGTCAGCTTTGTAAAGGAGGATCAGGACCAGCTCCCCACCCCTCTACTGTCAGCTTTGTAAAGGAGGATCAGGACCAGCTCCCCACCCCTCTACATTCTGTCAGCTTTGTAAAGGAGGATCAGGACCAGCTCCCCACCCCTCTACATTCTGTCAGCTTTGTAAAGGAGGATCAGGACCAGCTCCCCACCCCTCTACATTCTGTCAGCTTTGTAAAGGAGGATCAGGACCAGCTCCTCGCCCCTCTACATTCTGTCAGCTTTGTAAAGGAGGATCAGGACCAGCTCCCCACCCCTCTACATTCTGTCAGCTTTGTAAAGGAGGATCAGGACCAGCTCCCAACCCCTCTACTGTCAGCTTTGTAAAGGAGGATCAGGACCAGCTCCCCACCCCTCTACATTCTGTCAGCTTCGTAAAGGAGGATCAGGACCAGCTCCCCACCCCTCTACATTCTGTCAGCTTTGTAAAGGAGGATCAGGACCAGCTCCCCACCCCTCTACATTCTGTCAGCTTTGTAAAGGAGGATCAGGACCAGCTCCTCGCCCCTCTACATTCTGTCAGCTTTGTAAAGGAGGATCAGGACCAGCTCCCCACCCCTCTACATTCTGTCAGCTTTGTAAAGGAGGATCAGGACCAGCTCCCCACCCCTCTACATTCAGTCAGCTTTGTAAAGGAGGATCAGGACCAGCTCCCCACCCCTCTACTGTCAGCTTTGTAAAGGAGGATCAGGACCAGCTCCCCACCCCTCTACATTCTGTCAGCTTTGTAAAGGAGGATCAGGACCAGCTCCCCACCCCTCTACATTCTGTCAGCTTTGTAAAGGAGGATCAGGACCAGCTCCCCACCCCTCTACTGTCAGCTTTGTAAAGGAGGATCAGGACCAGCTCCCCACCCCTCTACATTCTGTCAGCTTTGTAAAGGAGGATCAGGACCAGCTCCCCACCCCTCTACATTCTGTCAGCTTTGTAAAGGAGGATCAGGACCAGCTCCCCACCCCTCTACATTCTGTCAGCTTTGTAAAGCAGGATCAGGACCAGCTCCTCGCCCCTCTACTGTCAGCTTATCTGCTTGGTTCTTTTGCCTTTTCATCTTTTAATGGTTTGTTTTGAGGAATTTCCTCTTTCACTCTCTCTCTCTCCGTCGATGTGGCGTTGAGCGTTGCCATGGTAATCAGGTAGCGTATTGAGTGGTGTTTGTAGGGGAATGCTAGGAGAGGTTCCTCTGCGTAGGTTGTCCGTATTACAACTGTCTCTGCATGGCTATTCTATCACAATATGGAGCTATAGGGTTGGTGTGGACCGAAACAGTATTCCCTTTCACCTACATAAAAAACACTGTCCTCTGCTGTTGTCTGAGAGTTTCATTAACAATGGCTCAGTCATACACATTAAAAGATCCTGTCAGGTGTTTAATACATCTGCATTTTACCACCCTGCATCCCACTGTTAGGCAGCAGCATACCACCCTGCATCCCACTGTTAGGCAGCAGCATACCACCCTGCATCCCACTATGTTAGACAGCAGCATACCACCCTGCATCCCACTATGTTAGGCAGCAGCATACCACCCTGCACCCCACTGTTAGGCAGCAGCATACCACCCTGCACCCCACTGTTAGGCAGCAGCATACCACCCTGCATCCCACTATGTTAGGCAGCAGCAGACCACCCTGCATCCTACTGTTAGGCAGCAGCATACCACCCTGCATCCCACTATGTTAGGCAGCAGCCTACCACCCTTTATCCCACTATGTTAGGCAGCAGCATACCACCCTGCATCCCACTATGTTAGGCAGCAGCATACCACCCTGCACCCCACTGTTAGGCAGCAGCATACCACCCTTTATCCCACTATGTTAGGCAGCAGCATACCACCCTGCATCCCACTATGTTAGGCAGCAGCATACCACCCTGCATCCTACTGTTAGGCAGCAGCATACCACCCTGCATCCCACTGTGTTAGGCAGCAGCATACCACCCTGCATCCCACTATGTTAGGCAGCAGCATACCACCCTGCATACCACTGCTGGCTTGCTTCTGAAGCTCAGCAGGGTTGGTCCTGGTCAGTCCCTGGATGGGAGACCAGATGCTGCTGGAAGTGATGTTGGAGGGCCAGTAGGAGGCACTCTTTCCCAATGCCCCAGGGCAGTGATTGGGGACATTGCCCTGTGTAGGGTTGCCATCTTTCGGATGGGATGTTAGACGGGTGTCTTGACTCTGTGGTCACTAAAGATCCCATGGCACTTATTGTAATAGTAGGGGTGTTAATCCCGGTATTCTGGCTAAATGCTCAATCTGGCTCTCATAATATAAGTCACCTAATCATCCCCAGCTTCCAATTGGTTCATTCATCCCCCTCCTCTCCCCTGTAACTATTCCCCAGGTAGAATGTGTTCTCAACTTGTAAAATAAATAAATACGTTGTTGCTGTCGTAATATTGCCTCTGATTCAACTGTAAACCACAGCAGCAACATGTGTTGTGGTGGTTTGGATGAGATGGATCTGCCAGGGCAGGCCTAGATAGTATGACCTTGCTTTGTCTGCTCCTTCGTTGCTCTCGCTAATGGGCCACCTCAACCTCACGGAGCGATCGGAACGTTTTCAAAAATGGCATCCGAAGTCACGAGAGGGTCTTGGCCTAAACCCCCACCTCTCCTCACCCGTCCTCCCCCTCTCCACTTCCCCTCGGCCTTGTCTCTCTCTCTCTGATTAGAAAGTTATCTGCTCCAAGGCTCACTGCATTCCTGCCATTCCTGAGTCCTCACGGAACTAAAGTGGTTAAAGTTGTGTTGTTCTACTGACCCTCTCCTCTCTCATTTTTTGTCTTCTCTCCGTTTGGCCCTGTTAAAATCTGCCCCTCTCCTCATTTTCTCTGTCTTCTCTCCGTTTGGCCCTGTTAAAATCTGCCCCTCTCCTCTCTCATTTTCTCTGTCTTCTCTCTGTTTAGCCCTGTTAAAATCTGCCCCTAACCTCTCTCATTTTCTCTGTCTTCTCTCCATTTGGCCCTGTTAAAATCTGCCTCTCATTTTCTCTGTCTTCTCTCTGTTTGGCCCTGTTAAAATCTGCCCCTCTCCTCTCTCATTTTCTCTGTCTTCTCTCCATTTGGCCTTGTTAAAATCTGCCCCTCTCCTCTCTCATTTTCTCTGTCTTCTCTCCGTTTGGCCCTGTTAAAATCTGCCCCTCTCCTCTCTCATTTTCTCTGTCTTCTCTCCGTTTGGCCCTGTTAAAATCTGTCCATCTCCTCTCTCATTTTCTCTGTCTTCTCTCCGTTTGGCCCTGTTAAAATCTGCCCCTTCTCCTCTCTCATTTTCTCTGTCTTCTCTCCGTTTGGCCCTGTTAAAATCTGTCCATCTCCTCTGGTACTGGTCTGGACAGGCAGGATGCAGTAATATTATAATAATCATCTAATCACAAAGGGTGAAAGCAGACTGAGGGTTAGTGTGGTGGAGACCATCAGACTGCAGGGTTAGTGTGGTGGAGACCATCAGACTGCAGGGTTAGTGTGGCGGGGACCATCAGACTGCAGGGTTAGTGTGGCGGGGACCATCAGACTGTAGGGTTAGTGTGGTGGGGGCCATCAGACTGCAGGGTTAGTGTGGTGGGGACCATCAGACTGCAGGGTTAGTGTGGTGGAGACCATCAGACTGCAGGGTTAGTGTGGTGGAGACCATCAGACTGCAGGGTTAGTGTGGTGGAGACCATCAGACTGCAGGGTTAGTGTGGTGGAGACCATCAGACTGCAGGGTTAGTGTGGTGGAGACCATCAGACTGCAGGGTTAGTGTGGTGGGGACCGTCAGACTGCAGGGTTAGTGTGGTGGGGGCCATCAGACTGCAGGGTTAGTGTGGTGGGGACCATCAGACTGAGGGTTAGTGTGGTGGGGGCCATCAGACTGCAGGGTTAGTGTGGTGGGGACCATTAGACTGCAGGGTTAGTGTGGTGGGGACCATCAGACTGCAGGGTTAGTGTGGTGGGGACCATCAGACTGCAGGGTTAGTGTGGTGGGGACCATCAGACTGCAGGGTTAGTGTGGTGGGGACCATCAGACTGCAGGGTTAGTGTGGTGGGGACCATCAGACTGCAGGGTTAGTGTGGTGGGGACCATCAAACTGCAGGGTTAGTGTGGTGGAGACCATCAGACTGCAGGGTTAGTGTGGTGGGGACCATCAGGATATTTCTGTTTACTGTTGGTGACTCCCTGTTCTTTCTCCTCCCTACTCCCTCCCCATCTCTCCTTCCTCTACCTCTCTCTCTCTCTACCTCCCCACCTCTCTCTCCCTCCCCACCTCCACCTCTCTCTACCTCCCTCTACCTCCCCACCTCTCTCTCTCTCTTCCTCCCCATCTCTCTACCTCTCTCCCTCCCCACCTCTCTCCTCTCTCTTTCTCCCTCCCAACCTCTCTCTCCCTCCCCACCTCTCTCTTCCTCCCCCTCTCTCTTCCTCTCCACCTCTCTCTTCCTCCCCACCTCTCTTCCTCCCCACCTCTCTCTCCCTCCCCACCTCTCTCTCCCTCCCCACCTCTCTCTCCCTCCCCACCTCTCTCTTCCTCCCCCTCTCTCTTCCTCCCCCTCTCTCTTCCTCCCCACCTCTCTCTTCCTCCCCACCTCTCTTCCTCCCCACCTCTCTCTCCCTCCCCACCTCTCTCTGTCCTCTCTCCTCTCTCTCCCTCCCCACCTCTCTCCCTCTTCTCTCCTCTCTCTCCCTCCCCACCTCTCTCCCTCTTCTCTCCTCTCTCTCCCTCCCCACCTCTCTCCCTCTTCTCTCCTCTCTCTCCCTCTTCTCTCCTCTCTCTCCCTCCCCACCTCTCTCCCTCTTCTCTCCTCTCTCTCCCTCCCCACCTCTCTCTCCTCTCTCTCCCTCCACACCTCTCCCTCCCCACCTCTCTCTCCTCTCTCTCCCTCCCCACCTCTCTCTCCTCTCTCTCCCTCTTCTCTCCTCTCTCTCCCTCCCCACCTCTCTCCCTCTTCTCTCCTCTCTCTCCCTCTTCTCTCCTCTCTCTCCCTCCCCACCTCTCTCTCCTCTCTCTCCCTCCACACCTCTCCCTCCCCTCCTCTCTCTCCCTCCCCACCTCTCTCTCCTCTCTCTCCCTCCCCACCTCTCTCTCCTCTCTTCTCTGTTCCTCCTCTCCGCCCCCTCAATCCCCTCAGCATGTATGCTTTCCATGCAGTAGACAATCAGCACCTCCAGTTCTTGTGGGATTGGACCCAGCACAACCTGACCATCCGGGCCGGGAAACTGTTCTTCCGATCCAACCCTAAACTCTGCATGTCGGAGATCCGGAAGATGTGGCAGAGGACGGGCATCACAGAGAAGTTTGAGGAGGACGACTTCAGGAACAACGGAGACCGAGCAAGCTGTACGATACTTTATTTATATTATACTGTACTATACAGCTCTATGATATTATACTGTACTGTACAGCTCTATGATATTATACTGTACTGTACAGCTCTATGATATTATACTGTACTATACAGCTCTATGATATTATACTGTACAGCTCTATGATATTATACTGTACAGCTCTATGCTATTATACTGTACTGTACAGCTCTATGCTATTATACTGTACTGTACAGCTCTATGCTATTATACTGTACTATAAAGCTCTATGCTATTATACTGTACTATACAGCTCTATGATATTATACTGTACTATACAGCTCTATGATATTATACTGTACTATACAGCTCTATGCTATTATACTGTACTATACAGCTCTATGATATTATACTGTACTATACAGCTCTATGCTATTATACTGTACAGCTCTATGATATTATACTGTACAGCTCTATGATATTATACTGTACTATACAGCTCTATGCTATTATACTGTACTATACAGCTCTATGATATTATACTGTACTATACGGCTCTATGATAATATACTGTACTATACAGCTCTATGATATCATACTGTACTATACGGCTCTATGATATTATACTGTACAGCTCTATGATATTATACTGTACTATACAGCTCTATGATATTATACTGTACAGCTCTATGATATTATACTGTACTGCTCTATGATATTATACTGTACTGCTCTATGATATTATACTGTACTATACAGCTCTATGATATTATACTGTACTATACAGCTCTATGATATTATACTGTACTATACGGCTCTATGATAATATACTGTACTATACGGCTCTATGATATTATACTGTACTATACGGCTCTATGATATTATACTGTACAGCTCTATGATATTATACTGTACTATACAGCTCTATGATATTATACTGTACATCTCTATGATATTATACTGTACAGCTCTATGATATTATACTGTACAGCTCTATGATATTATACTGTACAGCTCTGATATTATACTGTACTATACAGCTCTATGATATTATACTGTATGGCTCTGATATTATACTGTACTATACAGCTCTATGATATTATACTGTACTATACAGCTCTATGATATTATACTGTACTATACAGCTCTATGATAATATACTGTACTATACGGCTCTATGATATTATACTGTACTATACGGCTCTATGATAATATACTGTACTATACGGCTCTATGATATTATACTGTACTATACGGCTCTATGATATTATACTGTACAGCTCTATGATATTATACTGTACTATACAGCTCTATGATATTATACTGTACAGCTCTATGATATTATACTGTACAGCTCTATGATATTATACTGTACAGCTCTATGATATTATACTGTACAGCTCTGATATTATACTGTACTATACAGCTCTGATAATATACTGTACGGCTCTGATATTATACTGTACTATACATCTCTATGATATTATACTGTACTATACAGCTCTATGATATTATACTGTACTATACAGCTCTATGATATTATACTGTACTGTACAGTTCTATGATATTATACTGTACTGTACGGCTCTGATATTATACTGTACTATACAGCTCTATGATATTATACTGTACTATACAGCTCTATGATATTATACTGTACTATACAGCTCTATGATATTATACTGTACTATACAGCTCTATGATATTATACTGTACTATACAGCTCTATGATATTATACTGTACTGTACAGCTCTATGATATTATACTGTACAGCTCTATGATATTGTACTATACAGCTCTATGATATTATACTGTACAGCTCTATGATATTATACTGTACAGCTCTATGATATTGTACTGTACTATACAGCTCTATGCTATTATACTGTACTATACAGCTCTATGATATTATACTGTACTATACAGCTCTATGATATTATACTGTACAGCTCTATGATATTATACTGTACTATACAGCTCTATGATATTATACTGTACTATACAGCTCTATGATATTATACTGTACTATACAGCTCTATGATATTATACTGTACTATACGGCTCTATGATATTATACTGTACTATATGGCTCTATGATATTATACTGTACTATACGGCTCTATGATATTATACTGTACAGCTCTATGATATTATACTGTACTATACAGCTCTATGATATTATACTGTACAGCTCTATGATATTATACTGTACAGCTCTATGATATTATACTGTACAGCTCTGATATTATACTGTACTTTACAGCTCTGATAATATACTGTACGGCTCTGATATTATACTGTACTATACAGCTCTATGATATTATACTGTACAGCTCTATGATATTATACTGTACTATACAGCTCTATGATATTATACTGTACAGCTCTATGATATTATACTGTACTGTACAGCTCTATGATATTATACAGCTCTATGATATTATACTGTACAGCTCTATGATATTGTACAGCTCTATGATATTATACTGTACAGCTCTATGATATTGTACTATACAGCTCTATGATATTATACTGTACAGCTCTATGATATTATACTGTACTGTACAGCTCTATGATATTATACTGTACAGCTCTATGATATTATACTGTACTATACTGCTCTATGATATTATACTGTACTATACAGCTCTATGATATTATACTGTACGGCTCTATGATATTATACTGTACTATACAGCTCTATGATATTATACTGTACTATACAGCTCTATGATATTATACTGTACTATACGGCTCTATGATAATATACTGTACTATACGGCTCTATGATATTATACTGTACTATACGGCTCTATGATATTATACTGTACTATACAGCTCTATGATATTATACTGTACTATACAGCTCTGATATTGTACTGTACGGCTCTATGATATTATACTGTACGGCTCTATGATATTATACTATACTGTACAGCTCTATGATATTATACTGTACTATACAGCTCTATGATATTATACTGTACTGTACAGCTCTATGATATTATACTGTACAGCTCTATGATATTATACTATACTGTACAGCTCTATGATATTATACTGTACAGCTCTATGATATTATACTATACTGTACAGCTCTATGATATTATACTGTACTGTACAGCTCTATGCTATTATACTGTACTGTACGGCTCTATGATATTATACTGTACTGTACAGCTCTATGATATTATACTGTACAGCTCTATGATATTATACTGTACTGTACAGCTCTATGCTATTATACTGTACTGTACAGCTCTATGATATTTTACTGTACTGTACGGCTCTATGATATTTTACTGTACTGTACAGCTCTATGCTATTATACTGTACTGTACGGCTCTATGATATTATACTGTACAGCTCTATGATATTATACTATACTGTACAGCTCTATGATATTATACTATACTGTACAGCTCTATGATATTATACTGTACAGCTCTATGATATTATACTGTACTATACAGCTCTATGATATTATACTGTACAGCTCTATGATATTATACTATACAGCTCTATGATATTATACTGTACAGCTCTATGATATTATACTGTACTATACAGCTCTATGATATTTTACTTTATATTAATCTATACTGTACTATACAGCTCTATTATACTATACTTTATATTTAACAGCTCTATGATACCATACGTTATATTTAACAGCTCTATACTATACAGCTCTATGATACTATACTTTATACTATAATCTACAGCTCTGATACTTTACTTTATACTATAATTTAATATACAGCTCTATGATACTATACTTTATATTAAACAGCTCTATGATACTATACTTTATATTATACTATACTGCTCTGATATTATACTTTATATTATACTGTAGCATACAGCTCTGATACTTTACTTTATACTATACTAGACTATACAGCTGCAATATATTATACTTGATATTATACTATACAGCTCTATGAAACTTTATATTAAACAGCTCTATGATACAATACTTTATATTATACTATACTAGACTATACAGCTGCAATATATTATGCTGTACAGCTCTATGAAACTTTATATTAAACAGCTCTATGATACTTTACTTTATAATATACTATACTATATATCTCTATGATCCTGTACTTTATATTATACTGTACTACACAATACAGCTCTATAATACTATACTTTATATTAAACAGCTCTATGATACAATACTTTATAATATACTATACTAGACTATACAGCTGCAATATATTATACTATACAGCTCTATGAAACTTTATATTAAACAGCTCTATGATACAATACTTTATATTATACTATACTAGACTATACAGCTGCAATATATTATACTATACAGCTCTATGAAACTTTATATTAAACAGCTCTATGATACAATACTTTATATTATACTATACTAGACTATAGAGCTTGTTGGCTTTTTTTCCTTCACTCGGTGGTCCAACTAATCCCAAACCATATCAATTGGGTTGAGGTCAGGTGATTGTGGAGGCCAGGTCATCTGATGCAGCACTCCATCACTCTCCTTCTTGGTCAAATATCCCTTACACAGCCTGAAGGTGTGTTGGGTCATTGTCCTGTTGAAAAACAAATGATAGTCCCACTAAGCGCAAACCAGATGGGATGGCATATCGCTGCAGAATGCTGTGGTAGCCATGCTGGTTTATTCTAACTAAATCAGTGTCACTGGCAAAGCATCCCCACACCATCACACCACCTACAGTGCCTTGCGAAAGTATTCGGCCCCCTTGAACTTTGCGACCTTTTGCCACATTTCAGGCTTCAAACATGAAGATACAGTTTTATATTTTTTTGTGAAGAATAAACAACAAGTGGGACACAATCGTGAAGTGGAACGACATTTATTGGATATTTCAAACTTTTTTAACAAATCAAAAACTGAAAAATTGGGCGTGCAAAATTATTCAGCCCCTTTACTTTCAGTGCAGCAAACTCTCTCCAGAAGTTCAGTGAGGATCTCTGAATGATCCAATGTTGACCTAAATGACTAATGATGATAAATACAATCCACCTGTGTGTAATCACAAGTGGGACACAATCGTGAAGTGGAACGACATTTATTGGATATTTCAAACTTTTTTAACAAATCAAAAACTGAAAAATTGGGCGTGCAAAATTATTCAGCCCCTTTACTTTCAGTGCAGCAAACTCTCTCCAGAAGTTCAGTGAGGATCTCTGAATGATCCAATGTTGACCTAAATGACTAATGATGATAAATACAATCCACCTGTGTGTAATCACAGGTGGATCAGTCTCCGTATAAATGCACCTGCACTGTGATAGTCTCAGAGGTCCGTCAAAAGCGCAGAGAGCATCATGAAGAACAAGGAACACACCAGGCAGGTCCGAGATACTGTTGTGAAGAAGTTTATAGCCGGATTTGGATACAAAAAGATTTCCCAAGCTTTAAACATCCCAAGGAGCACTGTGCAAGCGATAATATTGAAATGGAAGGAGTATCAGACCACTGCAAATCTACCAAGACCTGGCCGTCCCTCTAAACTTTCAGCTCATACAAGGAGAAGACTGATCAGAGATGCAGCCAAGAGGCCCATGATCACTCTGGATGAACTGCAGAGATCTACAGCTGAGGTGGGAGACTCTGTCCATAGAACAACAATCAGTCGTATATTGCACAAATCTGGCCTTTATGGAAGAGTGGCAAGAAGAAAGACATTTCTTAAAGATATCCATAAAAAGTGTTGTTTAAAGTTTTCCACAAGCCACCTGGGAGACACACCAAACATGTGGAAGAAGGTGCTCTGGTCAGATGAAACCAAAATTGAACTTTTTGGCAACAATGCAAGACGTTATGTTTTGGCGTAAAAGCAACACAGCTCATCACCCTGAACACACCATCCCCACTGTCAAACATGGTGGTGGCAGCATCATGGTTTGGGCCTGCTTTTCTTCAGCAGGGACAGGGAAGATGGTTAAAATTGATGGGAAGATGGATGGAGCCAAATACAGGACCATTCTGGAAGAAAACCTGATGGAGTCTGCAAAAGACCTGAGACTGGGACGGAGATTTGTCTTCCAACAAGACAATGATCCAAAACATAAAGCAAAATCTACAATGGAATGGTTCAAAAATAAACATATCCAGGTGTTAGAATGGCCAAGTCAAAGTCTAGACCTGAATCCAATCGAGAATCTGTGGAAAGAACTGAAAACTGCTGTTCACAAATGCTCTCCATCCAACCTCACTGAGCTCGAGCTGTTTTGCAAGGAAGAATGGGAAAAAATGTCAGTCTCTCGATGTGCAAAACTGATAGAGACATACCCCAAGCAACTTACAGCTGTAATCGCAGCAAAAGGTGGCGCTACAAAGTATTAACTTAAGGGGGCTGAATAATTTTGCACGCCCAATTTTTCAGTTTTTGATTTGTTAAAAAAGTTTGAAATATCCAATAAATGTCGTTCCACTTCATGATTGTGTCCCACTTGTTGTTGATTCTTCACAAAAAAATACAGTTTTATATCTTTATGTTTGAAGCCTGAAATGTGGCAAAAGGTCGCAAAGTTCAAGGGGGCCGAATACTTTCGCAAGGCACTGTACTCCATGCTTCACGGTGGGAACCACACATGCAGAGATAATCCGTTCACCTACTCTGCATCGCACAAAGACATGGCGGTTGGAACCAAAAATCTCAAATTTGGACTCATCAGACCAAAGGACAGATTTCCACCGGTCTAATGTCCATTGGTCGTGTTCCTTGGCCCAAGCAAGTCTTTTTCTTATTTGTGTCCTTTAGTAGTGGTTTCTCTGCAGCAATTCGATCATGAAGTCCTGATTCACACAGTCTCCTCTGAACAGTTGATGTTGAGATGTTTTTGTTACTTGAACTGGGCTGCAATCTGAGGTGCAGTCAACGCTAATGAACTTATCCTCGGCAGCAGAGGTAACGCTGGGTCTTCCTTTCCTGTGGCGGTCCTCATGAGAGACAGTTTCATCATAGCACTTGATGGTTTTTGCGACTGCACTTGAAGAAACTTTCAAAGTTCTTGAAATGTTCCGATTGACTGTCGTTTCTCTTTGCTTATTTGAGTTGTTATTTTGATAACGTGGACTTGTTCTTTTAGGAAATAGGGATATCTTCTGTATACCACCCCTACCTTGTCACAACACAACTGATTGGCTCAAATGCATTGAGAAGGAAAGAAATTACACAAATTAGCATTTTAACAAGGCACACCTGTTAATTGAAATGCATTCCAAGTGACTACATCGTGAAGCTGGTTGAGAGAATGCCAGAGTGTGCCGAGCTGTCATCAAGGCAAAGGGTGGCTTCTTTGAAGAATTTGAAATATATTTTGATCAGTTTAACACTTTTTTGTTCACTACGTGATTCCATACACATGTCATTTCATAGTATATACTGCATGGTTCAGCCATGTCCATTCATTGAAACAATAGCTGTGTACTGCATGTGGAGTGGCAGGTAGCCTAGTGGTTAGAGCATTGGGCCAGTAACTGAAGGGTTGCTAGATCAAATCCCCGAGCTGACAAGGTAAAAATATGTCGTTCTGCCCCTGATCAATGCAGGAAGAAAAATTAGAATTTGTTCATAACTGACTTGCCTAGTTAAAAAAAAAGTCAAATAAATAAATGTTTCAGCCATGTCCATTCGTTGAAGAAATAGTTGTGTACTGCATGGTTCAGCCCACACCATATTGCCCTCAACAGCAAACTCTGGAAACAAACAAGTTCTACTTTTCCTGCTCTCACCACTTAGACAGTGTAATGGGCTGGTTTGATCTCAACACTGAGACAATGTAATGGGCTGGTTTGATCTCAACACTGAGACAATGTAATGGGCTGGTTTGATCTCACCACTGAGACAATGTGATGGGCTGGTTTGATCTCAACACTGAGACAATGCAATGGGCTGGTTTGATCTCAACACTGAGACAATGTAATGGGCTGGTTTGATCTCAACACTGAGACAATGTAATGGGCTGGTTTGATCTCAACACTGAGACAATGTAATGTGCTGGTTTGATCTCAACACTGAGACAATGTAATGTGCTGGTTTGATCTCAACACCGAGACAATGTAATAGGCTGGTTTGATGAGATGTTTCTAAGCACCTGTAGGATTAGGGCTGATCGTTGTGATTGGTTGTATTCTCCAGGTGAGCTGACTGGTTGTGATTGGTTGCCAGGTGAACAGGCTGTGTAAATTGTGTGATTGGTTGTGTTCACCAGGTGAGAGTAAGATCTTGCGGTTCAAGTCCAACAGTACGATGTCTAACCGTATCAAAGTGACCTGGCAGCGCTACAGACCCCCAGACTATAGAGACCTCATCTCATTCATACTATACTACAAGGAGGCGTAAGTTACTCTACAGTCAGTCTGTCTGTACTTCCTCTATATCCTAGAACATCCTCTAACCCATCACTCTACTTCCTCTATATCTAACCCTAACCCATCAGTCTGTCTGTACTTCCTCTATATCCTCTAACCCATCACTCTACTTCCTCTATATCTAACCCTAACCCATCAGTCTGTCTGTACTTCCACTATATCCTCTAACCCATCAGTCTGTCTCTACTTCCTCTATATCCTCTAACCCATCAGTCTCTCTCTACTTCCTCTATATCCTCTAACCCATCAGTCTGTCTGTACTTCCTCTATATCCTCTAACCCATCAGTCTATCTACTTTCTCTATATCCTCTAACCATCAGTCTCTCTACTTCCTCTATATCCTCTAACCCATCAGTCTCTCTACTTCCTCTATATCCTAGAACATTCTCTAACCCATCAGTCTGTCTGTACTTCCTCTATATCCTAGAACATCCTCTAACCCATCACTCTACTTCATCTATATCTAACCCTAACCCATCAGTCTGTCTCTACTTCCTCTATATCCCCTAACCCATCAGTCTCTCTGTACTTCCTCTATATCCTCTAACCCATCAGTCTCTCTACTTCCTCTATATCCTAGAACATCACCTAACCCATCAGTCTGTCTTTACTTCCTCTATATCCTCTAACCCATCAGTCTGTCTCTACTTTCTCTATATAATCCCTAACCCATCAGTCTGTCTCTACTTCCTCTATATCCTCTAACCCATCAGTCTGTCTGTACTTCCTCTATATCCTCTAACCCATCAGTCTGTCTGTACTTCCTCTATATCCTCTAACCCATCAGTCTCTCTCTACTTCCTCTATATCCTCTAACCCATCAGTCTGTCTGTACTTCCTCTATATCCTCTAACCCATCAGTCTGTCTCTACTTCCTCTATATCCTCTGACCCATCAGTCTGTCTCGACTTCCTCTATATCCTCTAACCCATCAGTCTCTCTCTACTTCCTCTATATCCTCTAACCCATCAGTCTGTCTCTACTTCCTCTATATCCCCTAACCCATCAGTCTGTCTCTACTTCCTCTATCCCCTAACCCATCAGTCTGTCTCTAATTCCTCTATATCCTCTAACCATCAGTCTGGCTCTACTTCCTCTATATCCTCTATATCCCCTAACCCATCAGTCTGGCTCTACTTCCTCTATATCCTCTATATCCCCTAACCCATCAGTCTGTCTCTACTTCCTCTATATCCCCTAACCCATCAGTCTGGCTCTACTTCCTCTATATCCTCTATATCCCCTAACCCATCAGTCTGGCTCTACTTCCTCTATATCCTCTATATCCCCTAACCCATCAGTCAGCCTCTACTTCCTCTATATCCTCTAACCCATCAGTCTGTCTCTACTTCCTCTATATCCTCTATATCCCCTAACCCATCAGTCTGGCTCTACTTCCTCTATATCCTCTTAACCATCAGTCTGTCTGTACATCCTCTATATCCCCTAACCCATCAGTCTTTCTCTACTTCCTCTATATCCTAGAACATCCTCTAACCCATCAGTCTCTCTCTACTTCCTCTACTTCCTCTATATCCTCTAACCCATCAGTCTCTCTACTTCCTCTATATCCTCTAACCCTAACCCATCAGTCTGGCTCTACTTCCTCTATATCCTCTAACCCATCAGTCTGCCTCTATATCCTCTAACCCATCAGTCTGCCTCTGCTTCCTCTATATCCTCTAACCCATCAGTTTGCCTCTGCTTCCTCTATATCGTCTAACCCATCAGTCTGCCTCTACTTCCTCTATATCCACTAACCCATCAGACTGCCTCTACTTTCTCTATATCCTCTAACCCATGCGTCTCCCTCTCCTCCAGTGCGTACCAGAACATCACAGAGTTTGACGGCCAGGACGGTTGTGGCTCCAACAGTTGGAACATGGTGGACGTGGACCTTCCCCAGGAGAAGAATTCTGACCCGGGGGTTCTACTGTCGCCTCTCAAGCCCTGGACCCAGTACGCCATCTACGTCAAGGCCATCACTCTGGTGGCAGAGGATAGACACATCCTGGGAGCCAAGAGTGAAGTAGTCTACATCAGAACCAGCCCCTCAGGTAAAGGACAGGGGTGGAGGGGTTAGGGTGGAGGGGTTAGACATCCTGGGAGCCAAGAGTGAAGTAGTCTACATCAGAACCAGCCCCTCAGGTAAAGGACAGGGGTGTGGGGTGTAGGGGTTAGGGGTGAGGGGTTAGACATCCTGGGAGCCAAGAGTGAAGTAGTCTACATCAGAACCAGCCTCTCAGGTAAAGGACAGGGGTGGAGGGGTTAGGGTGGGGGTGTTAGGGTGGAGGGTTTAGGGGTTAGGATGGAGGGGTTAGACATCCTGGGAGCCAAGAGTGAAGTAGTCTACATCAGAACCAGCCCCTCAGGTAAAGGACAGGGGTGTAGGGGTTAGGGTGCAGGGTGTAGTGGTTAGGGTGGAGGGGTTAGGGTGTAGGGGTTAGGGTGTAGTGGTTAGGGTGTAGTGGTTAGGGTGTAGTGGTTAGGGTGGAGGGGTTAGGGTGGAGGGGTTAGGGTGGAGGGGTTAGGGTGTAGGGGTTAGGGTGTAGGGTTTATTGATTAAGAACAGACCTGATGTATAATATGGGGGGTTGGGTAGCAGAGCTCTAGGAAGTACTGTCACAAGGCCCAGTTACCATCTTTAAATCTTTCTGTTTCCTGTAGAGCCGTCCATGCCCCTGGATGTGAGAACTGTTATAATCTGTTTCCTGTAGAGCCGTCCATGTCCCTGGATGTGAGAACTGTTATAATCTGTTTCCTGTAGAGCCGTCCATGCCCCTGGATGTGAGAACTGTTATAATCTGTTTCCTGTAGAGCCGTCCATGCCCCTGGATGTGAGAACATACTCTAACTCCTCTACCAACCTGGTGGTCCGCTGGTCTCCCCCTGCCTCCCCCAACGGGAACCACACCTATTACCTGGTCCGCTGGCAGCAACAGGCTGAAGACAGAGAGCTATACCAACACAACTACTGCTCTAAAGGTCAGTACCCTGACCCCTCCACCCTGACCCCTACACCCTGACCCCTCCACCATAACCCCTACACCCTGACCCCTACACCCTGACCCCTACACCCTGACCCCTACACCCTGACCCCTCCACCCTGACCCCTCCACCCTGACCCCTCCACCCTGACCCATACACCCTGACCCCTCCACCCTGACCCCTCCACCCTGACCCCTCCACCCTGACCCCTCCACCCTGACCCCTACACCCTGACCCCTCCACCCTGACCCATACACCCTGACTCATACACCCTGACTCATACACCCTGACTCATACACCCTGACCCCTCCACCCTGACCCCTACACCCTGACCCCTACACCCTGACCCCTACACCCTGACCCCTACACCCTGACCCCTACACCCTGACTCATACACCCTGACCCCTCCACCCTGACCCCTCCACCCTGACCCCTCCACCCTGACCCCTACACCCTGACCCCTACACCCTGACCCCTACACCCTGACCCCTACACCCTGACTCATACACCCTGACCCCTCCACCCAGACCCCTACACCCTGACCCCTACACCCTGACCCCTCCACCCTGACTCATACACCCTGACCCATACACCCTGACCCATACACCCTGACCCCTCCACCCTGACCCCTACACCCTGACCCCTCCACCCTGACCCCTACACCCTGACCCCTACACCCTGACCCCTACACCCTGACCCATACACCCTGACCCATACACCCTGACCCCTCCACCCTGACCCCTACACCCTGACCCCTACACCCTGACCCCTCCACCCTGACCCCTACACCCTGACCCCTACACCCTGACCCCTACACCCTGACCCCTCCACCCTGACCCCTCCACCCTGACCCCTACACCCTGACCCCTCCACCCTGACCCCTCCACCCTGACCCCTCCACCCTGACCCCTCCACCCTGACCCCTCCACCCTGACCCCTCCACCCTGACCCCTCCACCATAACCCCTACACCCTGACCCCTACACCCTGACCCCTACACCCTGACCCCTCCACCCTGACCCCTCCACCCTTACCCCTCCACCCTGACCCATACACCCTGACCCATACACCCTGACCCCTCCACCCTGACCCCTCCACCCTGACCCCTCCACCCTGACCCCTCCACCCTGACCCCTCCACCCTGACCCCTCCACCCTGACCCCTACACCCTGACTCATACACCCTGACTCATACACCCTGACTCATACACCCTGACTCATACACCCTGACCCCTCCACCCTGACCCCTACACCCTGACCCCTACACCCTGACTCATACACCCTGACCCCTCCACCCTGACCCCTCCACCCTGACCCCTACACCCTGACCCCTACACCCTGACTCATACACCCTGACCCCTCCACCCTGACCCCTACACCCTGACCCCTACACCCTGACCCCTCCACCCTGACTCATACACCCTGACCCATACACCCTGACCCATACACCCTGACCCCTCCACCCTGACCCCTACACCCTGACCCCTCCACCCTGACCCCTCCACCCTGACCCCTCCACCCTGACCCCTACACCCTGACCCCTCCACCCTGACCCCTCCACCCTGACCCCTCCACCCTGACCCCTCCACCCTGACCCCTACACCCTGACCCCTCCACCCTGACCCCTCCACCCTGACCCCTCCACCCTGACCCCTCCACCCTGACCCCTACACCCTGACCCCTCCACCCTAACCCCTCCACCCTAACCCCTCCACCATAACCCCTCCTCTCTTTGTCTCTCCTCAGAACTGAAGATCCCGGTCCGTATAGCTGCTACCGGGTTGACTGACATGGAGGAGGACCTGAAACCTACTAAACCAGACGTTGGTGGGGGGGACAAGGGGCCATGCTGTCCCTGTCCTAAATCTGTAGGAGACCTGGAGGCAGAGGCAGCTGACGCTTCATACAGAAAAGTCTTTGAGAACTTTTTACACAACTCTATCTTTACCCCCAGGTAAGCAGATCACAGGCCGTAACACACACACACACCTGGGGAGAACGTCTTACACAACTCTATCTTTACCCCCAGGTAAGCAGATCACAGGCCGTAACACACACACACACACACACCTGGGGAGAACGTCTTACACAACTCTATCTTTACCCCCAGGTAAGCAGATCACAGGCCGTAACACACACACACACACACCTGGGGAGAACGTCTTACACAACTCTATCTTTACCCCCAGGTAAGCAGATCACAGGCCGTAACACACACACACACACACACCTGGGGAGAACGTCTTACACAACTCTATCTTTACCCCCAGGTAAGCAGATCACAGGCCGTAACACACACACACACACACCTGGGGAGAACGTCTTACACAACTCTATCTTTACCCCCAGGTAAGCAGATCACAGGCCGTAACACACACACACACCTGGGGAGAACGTCTTACACAACTCTATCTTTACCCCCAGGTAAGCAGATCACAGGCCGTAACACACACCTGGGTAGGATCCAGTAGGACACAACCTAAATCTTCTGAAATGGAAAACAAATATGAGCAGTCTTGTTGAACAAATGGCCATTTATACCGAACAAAAATATAAACGCGACATATAAAGTGTTGGTCCCATGTTTCGTGAGCTGAAATAAAAGATACCAGAAATGTTCCATACTCACAAAAAGATTATTCCTCTCAAATTCTGTGCACAAATATGTTTAAATCCCTGTTAGTGAGCATTTCTCCTTTGCCAAGATAATCCATCTACCTGACAGGTGTGGTATATCAAGAAGCTGATTAAATATCATGATCATTACGCAGTACGGTTGACTGGCGTGAACCCGGTTACTGAGATTTAACGGGATTATTTTTCCTTGCATAAATAACTCAGAAACCGGTTAATTATAAATCTGGTTTCTCTACAGCCTCTGATGATGAATCAATGCTCAGGGTGGGGGACGGACGGCCCGTCTCAGGGTGGGGGACGGACAGCCCGTCTCGGGGGGGGGGGGCGGCCCGTCTCAGGGTGGGCGAAGGACGGCCCGTCTCAGGGGGGGGGGGGGGGGGGGGGGCGGACGGCCCGTCTCAGGGTGTTACCATCTGGTTGGTCTGTCACCATCTGGGTGGTCTGTTGCCTTCTGATTGGTCTATGATACAGTAATATAAAGACTGAATGCATGCCTAATTTACCGTCTGGTTAGTCTAATTTACCGTCTGGTTAGTCTAATTTACCATCTGGTTAGTCTAATTTACCATCTGGTTAGTCTAATTTACCATCTGGTTGGTCTATGATACAGTAATATAAAGACTGAATGCATGCTTAATTTACCATCTGGTTGGTCAAATTTACCATCTGGGTGGTCTGTTGCCTTCTGGTTGGTCTATGATACAGTAATATAAAGACTGAATGCATGCCTAATTTACCGTCTGGTTAGTCTAATTTACCATCTGGTTAGTCTAATTTACCATCTGGTTAGTCTAATTTACCATCTGGTTGGTCTAATTTACCGTCTGGTTAGTCTAATTTACCATCTGGTTAGTCTAATTTACCATCTGGTTAGTCTAATTTACCGTCTGGTTAGTCTAATTTACCGTCTGGTTAGTCTAATTTACCGTCTGGTTAGTCTAATTTACCATCTGGTTGGTCTAATTTACCATCTGGTTGGTCTAATTTACCATCTGGTTAGTCTAATTTACCATCTGGTTAGTCTAATTTACCATCTGGTTAGTCTAATTTACCATCTGGTTAGTCTAATATACCATCTGGTTAGTCTAATATACCATCTGGTTAGTCTAATATACCATCTGGTTAGTCTAATTTACCGTCTGGTTAGTCTAATTTACCATCTGGTTAGTCAAATTTACCATCTGGTTAGTCTAATTTACCATCTGGTTAGTCTAATATACCATCTGGTTAGTCTAATTTACCGTCTGGTTAGTCTAATTTACCATCTGGTTAGTCTAATATACCATCTGGTTAGTCTAATAGTGAAATGCTTACCTTACAGTGATGGGCCGTACGCTCTACCCTCTGTAATATACCATCTGGTTAGTCTAATATACCATCTGGTTAGTCTAATATACCATCTGGTTAGTCTAATTTACCATCTGGTTAGTCTAATATACCCATCTGGTTAGTCTAATATACCATCTGGTTAGTCTAATTTACCATCTGGTGAGTCTAATATACCATCTGGTTAGTCTAATTTACCATCTGGTTAGTCTAATTTACCATCTGGTTAGTCTAATTTACCATCTGGTTAGTCTAATATACCATCTGGTTAGTCTAATTTACCATCTGGTTAGTCTAATATACCATCTGGTTAGTCTAATATACCATCTGGTTAGTCTAATATACCATCTGGTTAGTCTAATATACCATCTGGTTAGTCTAATATACCATCTGGTTAGTCTAATTTACCATCTGGTTAGTCTAATATACCCATCTGGTTAGTCTAATATACCATCTGGTTAGTCTAATATACCATCTGGTTAGTCTAATAGTGAAATGCTTACCTTACAGTGAAATGCTTACCTTACAGTGATGGGCCGTACGCTCTACCCTCTGTAATATACCATCTGGTTAGTCTAATATACCATCTGGTTAGTCTAATATACCATCTGGTTAGTCTAATATACCATCTGGTTAGTCTAATATACCATCTGGTTAGTCTAATTTACCATCTGGTTAGTCTAATATACCATCTGGTTAGTCTAATATACCATCTGGTTAGTCTAATATACCATCTGGTTAGTCTAATATACCATCTGGTTAGTCTAATATACCATCTGGTTAGTCTAATTTACCATCTGGTTAGTCTAATATACCCATCTGGTTAGTCTAATATACCATCTGGTTAGTCTAATAGTGAAATGCTTACCTTACAGTGAAATGCTTACCTTACAGTGATGGGCCGTACGCTCTACCCTCTGTAATATACCATCTGGTTAGTCTAATATACCATCTGGTTAGTCTAATATACCATCTGGTTAGTCTAATATACCATCTGGTTAGTCTAATATACCATCTGGTTAGTCTAATATACCATCTGGTTAGTCTAATTTACCATCTGGTTAGTCTAATATACCATCTGGTTAGTCTAATATACCATCTGGTTAGTCTAATATACCATCTGGTTAGTCTAATATACCCATCTGGTTAGTCTAATATACCATCTGGTTAGTCTAATATACCCATCTGGTTAGTCTAATATACCATCTGGTTAGTCTAATTTACCATCTGGTTAGTCTAATAGTGAAATGCTTACCTTACAGTGATGGGCCGTACGCTCTACCCTCTGTAGTGCCTTGCTGTCGGAGGCCGAGCAGTTGCCGTACCCGTCAGGATGCTCTCGATGGTGCAGCTGTAAAACCTTTTGAGGATCTGAGGACCCATGCCAAATCTTTTCAGTCTCCTGAGGGGGAATAGGTTTTGTCGTGACCTCTTCACGAATGTTTTGGTGTGTTTGGACCATTCTAGTTTGTTCATGGTCTGACTCTCTCATAGAAATACTGTCCAGGAGATCCGGCCAGCCAGAGTTCTGTCAGGCTGCTCAGATGATAGGTTTGTCTGTGTCTGTCTCTGTTCCCCAGCCAGTCAAACAGCCCTGGTCAGCTCTACTGGAACATGTCTATAGGGAAGCACCCTAGTGAGAGAAACGTCAGGATTTACAGAGAGAGCAATGGAAAAAAAGGGAGGGGAGGAAGAGAAGGGATTGAAAATCCCAGTCTGCCACGGCAGCTCCCCGCCAGACACCCTGGATCTGGTGTTGTCTGACTGGATCTGGTGTCGTCTGACTGGATCTGGTGTCGGTCGTCTGACTGGATCTGGTGTCGGTCGTCTGACTGGATCTGGTGTCGTCTGACTGGATCTGGTGTCGGTCGTCTGACTGGATCTGGTGTCGGTCGTCTGACTGGATCTGGTGTCGGTCGTCTGACTGGATCTGGTGTCGGTCGTCTGACTGGATCTGGTGTCGGTCGTCTGACTGGATCTGGTGTCGGTCGTCTGACTGGATCTGGTGTCGTCTGACTGGATCTGGTGTCGTCTGACTGGAAATGTAGAGGAGTCCATCTGGAATAGTCATGGAACACATGAACAGAGGAGATCCCCTGAAGCAACAGGACCGACTGGATCAGTGCAATAGAGGGAGGGAGATTCTAACTGAACAATCCTCTCTACTGCTGAAAATCCAAGCCGTGTTTGCCATTGAAAGGATTCCACCACACAGGTTATTTGTTGACTAGTGTATTGTTAGTGTTTGGACGACTGTGATTGTCACTCCCACATCCCTCTGCTCTCTCTCCCTCTCCTCCAGACCTCCAGACCGGCGCCGTCGGGATCTATTTGGCGTGGCTAACCGTACCATCCACCGTGGTGTGACCACCTACCCTAACGCCACGTCACCTGACCTTTGGGCCAACGCTACAGAGGCGGAGTTAGCGGACAGGGAGTATGACTTCGTAGAGTGGGCAGTCAGCGAGCGGGAGCTGCAGATATCCGGTCTGCAGCCGTTCACGGTTTACCGGATCGACATCCACGCCTGTAACCAACAGGTGAAACGCTGCAGCGCGGCAGAGTTCGTCTTCTCCAGGACCAAACCTGCAGGTTCGTACTGCTCCATCGTCTCTCTTTCATTATACAGTAGAGCGTTGGTTGAAACTAAACATTCCCATAGTACCAGTTAAGTTACTCACCACTGCAGAGTTCGTCTTCTCCAGGACCAAACCTGCAGGTTCGTACTGCTCCATCGTCTCTCTTTCATTATACAGTAGAGCGTTGGTTGAAACTAAACATTCCCATAGTACCAGTTAAGTTACTCACCACTGCAGAGTTCGTCTTCTCCAGGACCAAACCTGCAGGTTCGTACTGCTCCCTCGTCTCTCTTTCATTATACAGTAGAGCGTTGGTTGAAACTAAACATTCCCATAGTACCAGTTAAGTTACTCACCACTGCAGAGTTCGTCTTCTCCAGGACCAAACCTGCAGGTTCGTACTGCTCCCTCGTCTCTCTTTCATTATACAGTAGACCGTTGGTTGAAACTAAACATTCCCATAGTACCAGTTAAGTTACTCACCACTGCAGAGTTCGTCTTCTCCAGGACCAAACCTGCAGGTTCGTACTGCTCCCTCGTCTCTCTTTCATTATACAGTAGAGCGTTGGTTGAAACTAAACATTCCCATAGTACGAGTTAAGTTACTCACCACTGCAGAGTTCGTCTTCTCCAGGACCAAACCTGCAGGTTCGTACTGCTCCCTCGTCTCTCTTTCATTATACAGTAGAGCGTTGGTTGAAACTAAACATTCCCATAGTACCAGTTAAGTTACTCACCACTGCAGAGTTCGTCTTCTCCAGGACCAAACCTGCAGGTTCGTACTGCTCCCTCGTCTCTCTTTCATTATACAGTAGAGCGTTGGTTGAAACTAAACATTCCCATAGTACCAGTTAAGTTACTCACCACTGCAGAGTTCGTCTTCTCCAGGACCAAACCTGCAGGTTCGTACTGCTCCCTCGTCTCTCTTTCATTATACAGTAGAGCGTTGGTTGAAACTAAACATTCCCATAGTACCAGTTAAGTTACTCACCACTGCAGAGTTCGTCTTCTCCAGGACCAAACCTGCAGGTTCGTACTGCTCCCTCGTCTCTCTTTCATTATACAGTAGAGCGTTGGTTGAAACTAAACATTCCCATAGTACCAGTTAAGTTACTCACCACTGCAGAGTTCATCTTCTCCAGGACCAAACCTGCAGGTTCGTACTGCTCCCTCGTCTCTCTTTCATTATACAGTAGAGCGTTGGTTGAAACTAAACATTCCCATAGTACCAGTTAAGTTACTCACCACTGCAGAGTTCGTCTTCTCCAGGACCAAACCTGCAGGTTCGTACTGCTCCCTCGTCTCTCTTTCATTATACAGTAGAGCGTTGGTTGAAACTAAACATTCCCATAGTACCAGTTAAGTTACTCACCACTGCAGAGTTCGTCTTCTCCAGGACCAAACCTGCAGGTTCGTACTGCTCCCTCGTCTCTATTTCATTATACAGTAGAGCGTTGGTTGAAACTAAACATTCCCATAGTACCAGTTAAGTTACTCACCACTGCAGAGTTCGTCTTCTCCAGGACCAAACCTGCAGGTTCGTACTGCTCCCTCGTCTCTCTTTCATTATACAGTAGAGCGTTGGTTGAAACTAAACATTCCCATAGTACCAGTTAAGTTACTCACCACTGCAGAGTTCGTCTTCTCCAGGACCAAACCTGCAGGTTCGTACTGCTCCCTCGTCTCTCTTTCATTATACAGTAGAGCGTTGGTTGAAACTAAACATTCCCATAGTACCAGTTAAGTTACTCACCACTGCAGAGTTCGTCTTCTCCAGGACCAAACCTGCAGGTTCGTACTGCTCCCTCGTCTCTCTTTCATTATACAGTAGAGCGTTGGTTGAAACTAAACATTCCCATAGTACCAGTTAAGTTACTCACCACTGCAGAGTTCGTCTTCTCCAGGACCAAACCTGCAGGTTCGTACTGCTCCCTCGTCTCTCTTTCATTATACAGTAGAGCGTTGGTTGAAACTAAACATTCCCATAGTACCAGTTAAGTTACTCACCACTGCAGAGTTCGTCTTCTCCAGGACCAAACCTGCAGGTTCGTACTGCTCCCTCGTCTCTCTTTCATTATACAGTAGAGCGTTGGTTGAAACTAAACATTCCTATAGTACCAGTTAAGTTACTCACCACTGCAGAGTTCGTCTTCTCCAGGACCAAACCTGCAGGTTCGTACTGCTCCCTCGTCTCTCTTTCATTATACAGTAGAGCGTTGGTTGAAACTAAACATTCCCATAGTACCAGTTAAGTTACTCACCACTGCAGAGTTCGTCTTCTCCAGGACCAAACCTGCAGGTTCGTACTGCTCCCTCGTCTCTCTTTCATTATACAGTAGAGCGTTGGTTGAAACTAAACATTCCCATAGTACCAGTTAAGTTACTCACCACTGCAGAGTTCGTCTTCTCCAGGACCAAACCTGCAGGTTCGTACTGCTCCCTCGTCTCTCTTTCATTATACAGTAGAGCGTTGGTTGAAACTAAACATTCCCATAGTACCAGTTAAGTTACTCACCACTGCAGAGTTCGTCTTCTCCAGGACCAAACCTGCAGGTTCGTACTGCTCCCTCGTCTCTCTTTCATTATACAGTAGAGCGTTGGTTGAAACTAAACATTCCCATAGTACCAGTTAAGTTACTCACCACTGCAGAGTTCATCTTCTCCAGGACCAAACCTGCAGGTTCGTACTGCTCCCTCGTCTCTCTTTCATTATACAGTAGAGCGTTGGTTGAAACTAAACATTCCCATAGTACCAGTTAAGTTACTCACCACTGCAGAGTTCATCTTGATGCCTGACACTTTTCTTGTTTGCGTGAGGTGAATTCATGTGTGTTATCATGTCATATATTGTCATCACCACTAGAAGATTTTATGACTGACACTGATTTAACATATGTTCATTGGAACTGAGGGGTATCCTACGAAGCAGGTTTGAGGGGTATCCTACGAAGCAGGTTTGAGGGGTATCCTACGAAGCAGGTTTGAGGGGTATCCTACGAAGCAGGTTTGAGGGGTATCCTACGAAGCAGGTTTGAGGGGTATCCTACGAAGCAGGTTTGAGGGGTATCCTATGAAGCAGGTTTGAGGGGTATCCTACGAAGCAGGTTTGAGGGGTATCCTACGAAGCAGGTTTGAGGGGTATCCTACGAAGCAGGTTTGAGGGGTATCCTATGAAGCAGGTTTGAGGGGTATCCTATGAAGCAGGTTTGAGGGGTATCCTACGAAGCAGGTTTGAGGGGTATCCTACGAAGCAGGTTTGAGGGGTATCCTACGAAGCATGTTTGAGGGGTATCCTACGAAGCAGGTTTGAGGGGTTAGTGAGGTAACTTTGGTCAACTCAGAATTCAACTCGGGATAACTGGTCGTTCGAAAGTGGCTCAACTTTTAGCCAGGTACATTTCTATGACAACCAATCATTCAGAACTAACCTGCTCCAGGGCTGGCTAACTCAGGGCTAACTCCACTATCCTGCATTCAGAACTAACCTGCTCCGGGGCAGGCTAACTCAGGGCTAACTCCACTATCCTGCATTCAGAACTAACCTGCTCCGGGGCAGGCTAACTCAGGGCTAACTCCACTATCCTGCATTCAGAACTAACCTGCTCCAGGGCTGGCTAACTCAGGGCTAACTCCACTATCCTGCATTCAGAACTAACCTGCTCCGGGGCAGGCTAACTCAGGGCTAACTCCACTATCCTGCATTCAGAACTAACCTGCTCCAGGGAAGGCTAACTCAGGGCAGGAACTAATGGGGATCCATAATATACCCCTGGAAGAGTAGCTGCTGCCTTGGCAGGAACTAATGGGGATCCATAATAAACCCCAGGAAGAGTAGCTGCTGCCTTGGCAGGAACTAATGGGGATCCATAATAAACCCCAGGAAGAGTAGCTGCTGCCTTGGCAGGAACTAATGGGGATCCATAATAAACCCCAGGAAGAGTAGCTGCTGCCTTGGCAGGAACTAATGGAGATCCATACTGATAAATACAAGACCTCATTCTAAGCATGTTCAGAGCGAGAAAGGCCCTAGTCTGAAAGACCATTCCCCAATAGTCCATGGGGTGGAGAGAAAGACCCCCCCCCCCATTTAACATTGATACTCTAATTTTCCCTGTACCCATCATGAGGTTGCTACAACCTGGCCTGTGAATGAAAGTTTACAACGTAGGTGCCCAGGTCTAGAGATAAATGAAAGGGATCACGGTGAAACCCACCTTGCTCACTCTGGCCTGCATCTAGCTGATCTAGGGTGTAATCTTTCGCAAACCAGAGTTTCTATTGGACAAATCTCAGCTATGTTTATCCCCATTTCATTCCATTTGCTTCCGTTTAAGAAATGTTATTAATCAGAATCGGCGGAATGAATTCACCCCTGGTCACATACAAACAGCATGATCACTGTCATAGCAGCCACATACAAACAGCATGATCACTGTCATAGCAGCCACATACAAACAGCATGATCACTGTCATAGCAGCCACATACAAACAGCATGATCACTGTCATAGCAGCCACACACAAACAGCATGACCACTGTCATAGCAGCCACATACAAACAGCATGACCACTGTCATAGCAGCCACATACAAACAGCATGACCACTGTCATAGCAGCCATATACAAACAGCATGACCCCTGTCATAGCAGCCACACACAAACAGCATGACCACTGTCATAGCAGCCACATACAAACAGCATGATCACTGTCATAGCAGCCACACACAAACAGCATGACCACTGTCATAGCAGCCACATACAAACAGCATGACCACTGTCATAGCAGCCACATACAAACAGCATGACCACTGTCATAGCAGCCATATACAAACAGCATGACCCCTGTCATAGCAGCCACACACAAACAGCATGATCACTGTCATAGCAGCCACATACAAACAGCATGATCACTGTCATAGCAGCCACACACAAACAGCATGACCACTGTCATAGCAGCCACATACAAACAGCATGACCACTGTCATAGCAGCCACATACAAACAGCATGATCACTGTCATAGCAGCCACATACAAACAGCATGATCACTGTCATAGCAGCCACACACAAACAGCATGACCACTGTCATCGAGTCTTGTGGCTGTCATTGAGTCTGTTGTGGCTGTCATTGAGTCTGTTGTCTGTTGTGGCTGTCATCGAGTCTGTTGTGGCTGTCATCGAGTCTGTTGTCTGTTGTGGCTGTCATCGAGTCTATTGTCTGTTGTGGCTGTCATCGAGTCTATTGTCTGTTGTGGCTGTCATCGAGTCTGTTGTCTGTTGTGGCTGTCATCGAGTCTGTTGTGGCTGTCATCGAGTCTGTTGTGGTGGTCATTGAGTCTGTTGTGGTGGTCATTGAGTCTGTTGTGGCTGTCATTGAGTCTGTTGTGGCTGTCATTGAGTCTGTTGTGGCTGTCATTGAGTCTGTTGTGGCTGTCATTGAGTCTGTTGTGGCTGTCATTGAGTCTGTTGTGGCTGTCATTGAGTCTGTTGTGGCTGTCATTGAGTCTGTTGTGGCTGTCATTGAGTCTGTTGTGGCTGTCATTGAGTCTGTTGTGGCTGTCATTGAGTCTGTTGTGGCTGTCATTGAGTCTGTTGTGGCTGTCATTGAGTCTGTTGTGGCTGTCATCGAGTCTGTTGTGGTGGTCATCGAGTCTGTTGTGGCTGTCATCGAGTCTGTTGTGGCTGTCATCGAGTCTGTTGTGGCTGTCATCGAGTCTGTTGTGGCTGTCATCGAGTCTGTTGTGGCTGTCATCGAGTCTGTTGTGGCTGTCATCGAGTCTGTTGTGGCTGTCATTGAGTCTGTTGTGGCTGTCATCGAGTCTGTTGTGGCTGTCATTGAGTCTGTTGTGGCTGTCATTGAGTCTGTTGTGGCTGTCATTGAGTATGTTGTGGCGGTCATTGAGTCTGTTGTGGCGGTCATCGAGTCTGTTGTGGCGGTCATCGAGTCTGTTGTGGCGGTCATCGAGTCTGTTGTGGCGGTCATTGAGTCTGACATGCTGCTGTTCCTCCTCTGTTCTTCCCCCCTCTGCTCTGTGAACACATCAAATCAAATCAAATGTATTTATATAGCCCTTCGTACATCAGCTGATATCTCAAAGTGCTGTACAGAAACCCAGCCTAAAACCCCAAACAGCAAGCAATGCAGGTGTAGAAGCACGGTGGCTAGGAAAAACTCCCTAGAAAGGCCAAAACCTAGGAAGAAACCTAGAGAGGAACCAGGCTATGTGGGGTGGCCAGTCCTCTTCTGGCTGTGCCGGGTGGAGATTATAACAGAACATGGCCAAGATGTTCAAATGTTCATAAATGACCAGCTTGGTCGAATAATAATAAGGCAGAACAGTTGAAACTGGAGCAGCAGCACGGCCAGGTGGACTGGGGACAGCAAGGAGTCATCATGTCAGGTATTCCTGGGGTATGGTCCTAGGGCTCAGGTCCTCCGAGAGAGAGAAAGAAAGAGAGAAGGAGAGAATTAGAGAACACACACTTAGATTCACACAGGACACCGAATAGGACAGGAGAAGTACTGACCCTAGCCCCTAGCCCCCCGACACATAAACTACTGCAGCATAAATACTTGAGGCTGAGACAGGAGGGGTCAGGAGACACTATGGCCCCATCCGAGGACACCCCCGGACAGGGCCAAACACATGCTGCTGTTCCTCCTCTGCTCTTCCCCCCTCTGCTCTGTGAACACATGCTGCTGTTCCTCCTCTGTTCTTCCCCCCTCTGCTCTGTGGACACATGCTGCTGTTCCTCCTCTGTTCTTCCCCCCTCTGCTCTGTGAACACATGCTGCTGTTCCTCCTCTGTTCTTCCCCCCTCTGCTCTCTGTAAATGTCCCCACATTTGAAACTTACTGCACAGTGGAGCTTCAGTTTGATTTAATACAGTCATGTTATGGATAGGAGCTGGGAAAGAGCTAGGTGATCGTGCAAGACTGTATTAATATGTAATAACAGAAATATCAGCCTATTTCACACCATAGCTCGCTGAATTTGCAAACGTTACTTTTCACCCATTTTTTTTGATTTCATCAAAAATGAAAATGTGGCACTGACTCGCCCGCACATGGATTGGTGTTTCAGCATTGTCTCAATGAAGAGTTGGGCGTTCGACTGTTGCTATCCGGTAGTGGGACGAGCAATATCCACCATCGTAGTACAGATGAAACCTGAGATGGAATGTGAAGCTAACTGAAGCTGGGTAACTTTATTAAAGCCTGAGGAGATTTAGCTTGCTTCATAGTAAACCCCTCAGGAATGTGGAGCTAACTGAAGCTGGGTAACTTTATTAAAGCCTGAGGAGATTTAGCTTGCTTCATAGTAAACCCCTCAGGAATGTGAAGCTAACTGAAGCTGGGTAACTTTATTAAAGCCTGAGGAGATTTAGCTTGCTTCATAGTAAACCCCTCAGGAATGTGAAGCTAACTGAAGCTGGGTAACTTTATTAAAGCCTGAGGAGATTTAGCTTGCTTCATAGTAAACCCCTCAGGAATGTGGAGCTAACTGAAGCTGGGTAACTTTATTAAAGCCTGAGGAGATTTAGCTTGCTTCATAGTAAACCCCTCAGGAATGTGAAGCTAACTGAAGCTGGGTAACTTTATTAAAGCCTGAGGAGATTTAGCTTGCTTCATAGTAAACCCCTCAGGAATGTGAAGCTAACTGAAGCTGGGTAACTTTATTAAAGCCTGAGGAGATGTAGCTTGCTTCATAGTAAACCCCTCTGGTGTGGTCCATATGTAACATGTTGTCATGTCTCGTACCAACAGAGAAGGCGGATGACATCCCAGGCCCAGTGATCTGGACTGGAGAGGATGATTCTGTGTTCCTCCGCTGGCCTGAACCCTCGTCCCCCAACGCACTCATCCTCATGTATGAGATCAAGTTCAGACTGGGCACTGAGGTAAGAGACACACCTCTCCACTGCTCCCTTCCTCAATGGTTGTGAGGATGATGACTGATCGTTGACATTGTAATGGGGGGGGTAACCCAGTAATGTTGGTGGTGAGGATGATGACTGATCGTTGACATTGTAATGGGGGGGGGGTAACCCAGTAATGGTGGTGGTGAGGATGATGACTGATCGTTGACATTGTAATGGGGGGGTAACCCAGTAATGTTGGTGGTGAGGATGATGACTGATCGTTGACATTGTAATGGGGGGGTAACCCAGTAATGTTGGTGGTGAGGATGATGACTGATCGTTGACATTGTAATGGGGGGGTAACCCAGTAATGTTGGTGGTGAGGATGATGACTGATCGTTGACATTGTAATGGGGGGGGGGGTAACCCAGTAATGTTGGTGGTGAGGATGATGACTGATCGTTGACATTGTAATGGGGGGGTAACCCAGTAATGTTGGTGGTGAGGATGGTGACTGATCGTTGACATTGTAATGGGGGGGTAACCCAGTAATGTTGGTGGTGAGGATGGTGACTGATCGTTGACATTGTAATGGGGGGGTAACCCAGTAATGTTGGTGGTGAGGATGATGACTGATCCTTGACATTGTAATGGGGGGGTAACCCAGTAATGTTGGTGGTGAGGATGATGACTGATCGTTGACATTGTAATGGGGGGGTAACCCAGTAATGTTGGTGGTGAGGATGGTGACTGATCGTTGACATTGTAATGGGGGGGTAACCCAGTAATGTTGGTGGTGAGGATGATGACTGATCGTTGACATTGTAATGGGGGGGGGGTAACCCAGTAATGTTGGTGGTGAGGATGGTGACTGATCGTTGACATTGTAATGGGGGGGTAACCCAGTAATGTTGGTGTGATGCAGGACAGCTGCTCAGTGGAGAGTTAACTAACTACCTGCAGCCGCGTTGTAGAAGCAGGAGTCTTAACAGCGTGTTTTTCTGTCTGTCCAGTCAGAGAAGCATGAGTGTGTGTCTCGCCAGCTGTATCGAGAGCAGCGTGGTGCCAGGCTCAGTAACCTTGGACCTGGTAACTACTCTGCCCGGGTCAGAGCCACCTCCCTGGCTGGCAACGGATCCTGGACTGAACCCATCTCCTTCTATGTGGTACAGGCCCAGCGTAAGATCTCATCATCATCCACTATTCAACACTACATAACTACGTCTCTCACGGGGGAATTCACTGTCATACAACAGTAACACCGTATCATGTTAGTTAACACCAGTGTGTATATTATACCTTATCACATGTTAGTTAGTTAGTTAGTTAACACCAGTCTGTATGTAATACCTTATCACATGTTAGTTAACACCAGTGTGTATATAATACCTTATCACATGTTAGTTAGTTAATACCAGTGTATATATAATACCTTATCACATGTTAGTTAGTTAGTTAGTTAACACCAGTCTGTATGTAATACCTTATCACATGTTAGTTAACACCAGTGTGTATATAATACCTTATCACATGTTAGTTAGTTAACACCAGTGTGTATATAATACCTTATCACATGTTAGTTAGTTAGTTAGTTAACACCAGTCTGTATGTAATACCTTATCACATGTTAGTTAACACCAGTGTGTATATAATACCTTATCACATGTTAGTTAGTTAACACCAGTGTGTATATAATACCTTATCACATGTTAGTTAGTTAACACCAGTGTGTATATAATACCTTATCACATGTTAGTTAGTTAGTTAGTTAACACCAGTCTGTATGTAATACCTTATCACATGTTAGTTAACACCAGTGTGTATATAATACCTTAGCACATGTTAGTTAGTTAACACCAGTCTGTATATAATACCTTATCACATGTTAGTTAGTTAACACCAGTGTATATATAATACCTTATCACATGTTAGTTAGTTAACACCAGTGTGTATATAATACCTTAGCACATGTTAGTTAGTTAACACCAGTCTGTATATAATACCTTATCACATGTTAGTTAGTTAACACCAGTGTATATATAATACCTTATCACATGTTAGTTAGTTAGTTAACACCAGTGTGTATGTAATACCTTATCACATGTTAGTTAGTTAACACCAGTGTGTATATAATACCTTATCACATGTTAGTTAGTTAACACCAGTGTGTATATAATACCTTATCACATGTTAGTTAGTTAACACCAGTGTGTATATAATACCTTATCACATGTTAGTTAGTTAACACCAGTGTGTATATAATACCTTATCACATGTTAGTTAACACCAGTCTGTATGTAATACCTTATCACATGTTAGTTAGTTAACACCAGTGTGTATATAATACCTTATCACATGTTAGTTAGTTAACACCAGTGTGTATATAATACCTTATCACATGTTAGTTAGTTAACACCAGTGTGTATATAATACCTTATCACATGTTAGTTAGTTAACACCAGTGTGTATATAATACCTTATCACATGTTAGTTAACACCAGTCTGTATGTAATACCTTATCACATGTTAGTTAGTTAACACCAGTGTGTATTTAATGTGTCCACCAGGTTAGTTAGTTAACACCAGTCTGTATGTAATATCTTATCACATGTTAGTTAACACCAGTGTGTATTTAATGGGTCCACCAGGTTAGTTAGTTAACACCAGTCTGTATGTAATATCTTATCACATGTTAGTTAACACCAGTGTGTATTTAATGGGTCCACCAGGTGAGTTAGTTAACACCAGTGTGTGTTTAATGTGTCCTCCAGGTTAGTTAGTTAGTTAGTTAACACCAGTGTGTATTTAATGGGTCCACCAGGTTAGTTAGTTAACACCAGTGTGTGTTTAATGTGTCCACCAGGTTAGTTAGTTAGTTAGTTAACACCAGTGTGTGTTTAATGGGTCCACCAGGTTAGTTAGTTAACACCAGTCTGTATGTAATACCTTATCTCATGTTAGTTAACACCAGTGTGTATATAATACCTTATCACATGTTAGTTAGTTAGTTAGTTAGTTAGTTAACACCAGTCTGTATATAATACCTTGTCACATGTTAGTTAACACCAGTGTGTATATAATACCTTATCACATGTTAGTTAGTTAGTTAGTTAGTTAACACCAGTCTGTATGTAATACCTTATCACATGTTAGTTAACACCAGTGTGTATGTAATACCTTATCACATGTTAGTTAGTTAGTTAGTCAACACCAGTCTGTATGTAATACCTTATCACATGTTAGTTAGTTAGTTAGTCAACACCAGTCTGTATGTAATACCGTATCACATGTTAGTTAGTTAATACCAGTGTATATATAATACCTTATCACATGTTAGTTAGTTAACACCAGTGTGTATATAATACCTTATCACATGTTAGTTAGTTAGTTAGTTAACACCAGTCTGTATGTAATACCTTATCACATGTTAGTTAACACCAGTGTGTATTTAATGGGTCCACCAGGTTAGTTAGTTAGTTAGTTAACACCAGTGTGTGTTTAATGTGTCCTCCAGGTTAGTTAGTTAGTTAGTTAACACCAGTGTGTGTTTAATGTGTCCTCCAGGTTAGTTAGTTAGTTAGTTAACACCAGTGTGTGTTTAATGTGTCCACCAGGTTAGTTAGTTAACACCAGTCTGTATGTAATACCTTATCTCATGTTAGTTAACACCAGTGTGTATTTAATGGGTCCACCAGGTGAGTTAGTTAACACCAGTGTGTATATTATACCTTATCACATGTTAGTTAGTTAGTTAACACCAGTCTGTATGTAATACCTTATCTCATGTTAGTTAACACCAGTGTGTGTTTAATGGGTCCACCAGGTTAGTTAGTTAACACCAGTGTGTGTTTAATGGGTCCACCAGGTTAGTTAGTTAACACCAGTGTGTATTTAATGGGTCCACCAGGTTAGTTAGTTAACACCAGTGTGTGTTTAATGTGTTCACCAGGTTAGTTAGTTAACACCAGTGTGTGTTTAATACCTTATCACATGTTAGTTAACACCAGTGTATATATAATACCTTATCACATGTTAGTTAGTTAGTTAGTTAGTTAACACCAGTGTGTATATAATACCTTATCACATGTTAGTTAGTTAACACCAGTGTGTATATAATAACTTATCACATGTTAGTTAGTTAACACCAGTGTGTATATAATACCTTATCACATGTTAGTTAACACCAGTGTGTATATAATACCTTATCACATGTTAGTTAGTTAACACCATTGTGTATATAATACCTTATCACATGTTAGTTAGTTAATACCAGTGTGTATATAATACCTTATCACATGTTAGTTAATACCAGTGTGTATATAATACCTTATCACATGTTAGTTAACACCAGTGTGTATATAATACCTTATCACATGTTAGTTAACACCAGTGTGTATATTATACCTTATCACATGTTAGTTAACACCAGTGTGTATATAATACCTTGTCACATGTTAGTTAACACCAGTGTGTATATAATACCTTATCACATGTTAGTTAGTTAGTTAGTTAGTTAGTTAACACCAGTCTGTATATAATACCTTATCACATGTTAGTTAGTTAACACCAGTGTGTATATAATACCTTATCACATGTTGGTTAGTTAGTTAGTTAACACCAGTGTGTATATAATAACTTATCACATGTTAGTTAGTTAACACCAGTCTGTATATAATACCTTATCACATGTTAGTTAGTTAACACCAGTGTGTATATAATACCTTATCACATGTTGGTTAGTTAGTTAGTTAGTTAACACCAGTCTGTATATAATACCTTATCACATGTTAGTTAGTTAGTTAGTTAGTTAACACCAGTCTGTATATAATACCTTATCACATGTTAGTTAACACCAGTGTGTATATAATACCTTATCACATGTTGGTTAGTTAGTTAGTTAGTTAGTTAACACCAGTGTGTATATAATACCTTATCACATGTTAGTTAGTTAACACCAGTCTGTATATAATACCTTATCACATGTTAGTTAGTTAACACCAGTGTGTATATAATACCTTATCACATGTTAGTTAGTTAACACCAGTGTGTATATAATACCTTATCACATGTTAGTTAGTTAGTTAGTTAGTTAACACCAGTGTGTATATAATACCTTATCACATGTTAGTTAGTTAGTTAGTTAGTTAACACCCGTGTGTATATAATACCTTATCACATGTTAGTTAGTTAACACCAGTGTGTATATAATACCTTATCACATGTTGGTTAACACCAGTGTGTATATTATACCTTATCACATGTTAGTTAACACCAGTGTGTATATAATACCTTATCACATGTTAGTTAACACCAGTGTGTATATAATACCTTATCACATGTTAGTTAACACCAGTGTGTATATAATACCTTATCACATGTTAGTTAGTTAACACCAGTGTGTATATAATACCTTATCACATGTTAGTTAGTTAGTTAGTTAGTTAACACCAGTGTGTATATAATACCTTATCACATGTTAGTTAACACCAGTGTGTATATAATACCTTATCCCATGTTAGTTAACACCAGTGTGTATATAATACCTTATCACATGTTAGTTAACACCAGTGTGTATATAATACCTTATCACATGTTAGTTAACACCAGTGTGTATATAATACCTTATCACATGTTAGTTAACACCAGTGTGTATATAATACCTTATCACATGTTAGTTAGTTAGTTAGTTAGTTAGTTAACACCAGTGTGTATATAATACCTTATCACATGTTAGTTAACACCAGTGTGTATATAATACCTTATCACATGTTAGTTAACACCAGTGTGTATATTATACCTTATCACATGTTAGTTAGTTAGTTAGTTAACACCAGTGTGTATATAATACCTTATCACATGTTAGTTAACACCAGTGTGTATATAATACCTTATCACATGTTAGTTAATACCAGTGTATATATAATACCTTATCACATGTTAGTTAGTTAACACCAGTGTGTATATAATACCTTATCACATGTTAGTTAATACCAGTGTGTATATAATACCTTATCACATGTTAGTTAACACCAGTGTGTATATAATACCTTATCACATGTTAGTTAGTTAACACCAGTGTGTATATTATACCTTATCACATGTTAGTTAACACCAGTGTGTATATTATACCTTATCACATGTTAGTTAACACCAGTGTGTGTTTAATGTGTCCTCCAGGTTAGTTAGTTAGTTAACACCAGTGTGTATATAATACCTTATCACATGTTAGTTAGTTAACACCAGTGTGTATATAATACCTTATCACATGTTAGTTAACACCAGTGTGTATATTATACCTTATCACATGTTAGTTAGTTAGTTAGTTAACACCAGTGTGTATATAATACCTTATCACATGTTAGTTAACACCAGTGTGTATATAATACCTTATCACATGTTAGTTAACACCAGTGTGTATATTATACCTTATCACATGTTAGTTAGTTAGTTAGTTAACACCAGTGTGTATATAATACCTTATCACATGTTAGTTAACACCAGTGTGTATATAATACCTTATCACATGTTAGTTAACACCAGTGTGTATATTATACCTTATCACATGTTAGTTAACACCAGTGTGTATATTATACCTTATCACATGTTAGTTAGTTAACACCAGTGTGTATATAATACCTTATCACATGTTAGTTAATACCAGTGTGTATTTAATGAGTCCACCAGGTTAGTTAGTTATCACCAGTGTGTATATAATACCTTATCACATGTTAGTTAACACCAGTGTGTATATAATACCTTATCACATGTTAGTCAACACCAGTCTGTATATAATACCTTATCACATGTTGGTTAACACCAGTGTGTATATTATACCTTATCACATGTTAGTTAACACCAGTGTGTATATTATACCTTATCACATGTTAGTTAACACCAGTGTGTATATAATACCTTATCACATGTTAGTTAATACCAGTGTGTATATAATACCTTATCACATGTTAGTTAGTTAACACCAGTGTGTATATAATACCTTATCACATGTTAGTTAGTTAGTTAGTTAACACCAGTGTGTATATAATACCTTATCACATGTTAGTTAACACCAGTGTGTATATTATACCTTATCACATGTTAGTTAACACCAGTGTGTATATTATACCTTATCACATGTTAGTTAACACCAGTCTGTATATAATACCTTATCACATGTTAGTTAGTTAGTTAGTTAACACCAGTGTGTATATAATACCTTATCACATGTTAGTTAGTTAACACCAGTGTGTATATAATACCTTATCACATGTTAGTTAGTTAACACCAGTGTGTATATAATACCTTATCACATGTTAGTTAGTTAACACCAGTGTGTATATAATACCTTATCACATGTTAGTTAGTTAGTTAGTTAACACCAGTCTGTATGTAATACCTTATCACATGTTAGTTAACACCAGTGTGTATATAATACCTTATCACATGTTAGTTAACACCAGTGTGTATATAATACCTTATCACATGTTAGTTAACACCAGTGTGTATATAATACCTTATCACATGTTAGTTAGTTAACACCAGTGTGTATATAATACCTTATCACATGTTAGTTAGTTAACACCAGTGTGTATATAATACCTTATCACATGTTAGTTAGTTAACACCAGTGTGTATATAATACCTTATCACATGTTAGTTAACACCAGTGTGTGTTTAATGTGTCCTCCAGGTTAGTTAGTTAGTTAACACCAGTGTGTATATTATACCTTATCACATGTTAGTTAACACCAGTGTGCATATTATACCTTATCACATGTTAGTTAGTTAGTTAGTTAACACCAGTGTGTATATTATACCTTATCACATGTTAGTTAGTTAGTTAGTTAGTTAGTTAGTTAACACCAGTGTGTATATAATACCTTATCACATGTTAGTTAACACCAGTGTGTATTTAATGGGTCCACCAGGTTAGTTAGTTAACACCAGTGTGTATTTAATGTGTTCACCAGGTTAGTTAGTTAGCACCAGTGTGTGTTTAATACCTTATCACATGTTAGTTAACACCAGTGTGTATTTAATGGGTCCACCAGGTTAGTTAGTTAACACCAGTGTGTATTTAATGGGTCCACCAGGTTAGTTAGTTAACACCAGTGTGTATTTAATGGGTCCACCAGGTTAGTTAGTTAGCACCAGTGTGTATTTAATGGGTCCACCAGGTTAGTTAGTTAACACCAGTGTGTATTTAATGTGTTCACCAGGTTAGTTAGTTAGCACCAGTGTGTGTTTAATGGGTCCACCAGGTTAGTTAGTTAACACCAGTGTGTGTTTAATGGGTCTCTCCTGGTCCAACAGGTTATGAGAACTCTCTCTACATCATGATCTTTGTTCCCATGGTAGCAGTCCTGATCATCTGTCTCCTGGCCACGTTCACCATCATCAACAGGAAGAAGTAAGTCTGTGTGTCTGTCTGTAAGGTTCTTTAGTAAATGACAGGCTGTCTCTAGGTAGTTAGAGGTGGGCTGTCATTATATAGTGCACTACTTAAGAACAGAGACTTCTGGCACCCTATTCCCTATATAATGTACTACTTTAGACCAGAGCCCTATGGCACCCTATTCCCTATATAGTGCACTACTTTAAACCAGAGCCCTATGGCACCCTATTCCCTATATAATGCACTACTTTAGACTAGAGCCCTATGACACCCTATTCCCTATATAATGCACTACTTTAGACCAGACCCCACAGAGCAGTACATATGGGGAATAGGGGGCCGTTTGGGATGCTGTTTAACTCTGCTAACCCTGTGTGTGTGTGTGTGTGTGTGTGTGTGTGTGTGTGTGTGTGTGTGTGTGTCTACAGGAACAGTGACAGACTGGGGAATGGAGTTTTGTATGCATCAGTCAATCCTGAATACTTCAGCGCTGCAGAGAGTAAGTACCTGTAGTGACCATATCACCTGATAGAGACAGAGAGGAAGTACCTGTAGTGACCATATCACCTGATAGAGACAGAGAGGAAGTACCTGTAGTGACCATATCACCTGATAGAGACAGAGAGGAAGTACCTGTAGTGACCATATCACCTGATAGAGACAGAGAGGAAGTACCTGTAGTGACCATATCACCTGATAGAGACAGAGAGGAAGTACCTGTAGTGACCATATCACCTGATAGAGACAGAGAGGAAGTACCTGTAGTGACCATATCACCTGATAGAGACAGAGAGGAAGTACCTGTAGTGACCATATCACCTGATAGAGACAGAGAGGAAGTACCTGTAGTGACCATATCACCTGATAGAGACAGAGAGGAAGTACCTGTAGTGACCATATCACCTGATAGAGACAGAGAGGAAGTACCTGTAGTGACCACATCACCTGATAGAGACAGAGAGGAAGTACCTGTAGTGACCATATCACCTGATAGAGACAGAGAGGAAGTACCTGTAGTGACCATATCACCTGATAGAGACAGAGAGGAAGTACCTGTAGTGACCATATCACCTGATAGAGACAGAGAGGAAGTACCTGTAGTGACCATATCACCTGATAGAGACAGAGAGGAAGTACCTGTAGTGACCATATCACCTGATAGAGACAGAGAGGAAGTACCTGTAGTGACCATATCACCTGATAGAGACAGAGAGGAAGTACCTGTAGTGACCATATCACCTGATAGAGACAGAGAGGAAGTACCTGTAGTGACCATATCACCTGATAGAGACAGAGAGGAAGTACCTGTAGTGACCATATCACCTGATAGAGACAGAGAGGAAGTACCTGTAGTGACCATATCACCTGATAGAGACAGAGAGGAAGTACCTGTAGTGACCACATCACCTGATAGAGACAGAGAGGAAGTACCTGTAGTGACCATATCACCTGATAGAGACAGAGAGGAAGTACCTGTAGTGACCATATCACCTGATAGAGACAGAGAGGAAGTACCTGTAGTGACCATATCACCTGATAGAGACAGAGAGGAAGTACCTGTAGTGACCATATCACCTGATAGAGACAGAGAGGAAGTACCTGTAGTGACCATATCACCTGATAGAGACAGAGAGGAAGTACCTGTAGTGACCATATCACCTGATAGAGACAGAGAGGAAGTACCTGTAGTGACCATATCACCTGATAGAGACAGAGAGGAAGTACCTGTAGTGACCACATCACCTGATAGAGACAGAGAGGAAGTACCTGTAGTGACCATATCACCTGATAGAGACAGAGAGGAAGTACCTGTAGTGACCATATCACCTGATAGAGACAGAGAGGAAGTACCTGTAGTGACCATATCACCTGATAGAGACAGAGAGGAAGTACCTGTAGTGACCATATCACCTGATAGAGACAGAGAGGAAGTACCTGTAGTGACCATATCACCTGATAGAGACAGAGAGGAAGTACCTGTAGTGACCATATCACCTGATAGAGACAGAGAGGAAGTACCTGTAGTGACCATATCACCTGATAGAGACAGAGAGGAAGTACCTGTAGTGACCATATCACCTGATAGAGACAGAGAGGAAGTACCTGTAGTGACCATATCACCTGATAGAGACAGAGAGGAAGTACCTGTAGTGACCATATCACCTGATAGAGACAGAGAGGAAGTACCTGTAGTGACCACATCACCTGATAGAGACAGAGAGGAAGTACCTGTAGTGACCATATCACCTGATAGAGACAGAGAGGAAGTACCTGTAGTGACCATATCACCTGATAGAGACAGAGAGGAAGTACCTGTAGTGACCATATCACCTGATAGAGACAGAGAGGAAGTACCTGTAGTGACCATATCACCTGATAGAGACAGAGAGGAAGTACCTGTAGTGACCATATCACCTGATAGAGACAGAGAGGAAGTACCTGTAGTGACCACATCACCTGATAGAGACAGAGAGGAAGTACCTGTAGTGACCACATCACCTGATAGAGACAGAGAGGAAGTACCTGTAGTGACCATATCACCTGATAGAGACAGAGAGGAAGTACCTGTAGTGACCATATCACCTGATAGAGACAGAGAGGAAGTACCTGTAGTGACCATATCACCTGATAGAGACAGAGAGGAAGTACCTGTAGTGACCATATCACCTGATAGAGACAGAGAGGAAGTACCTGTAGTGGCCATATCACCTGATAGGTTGTCAGGGTCAGGCTGTGTGGTACTGTGATATAGTTGTCTGTTAACCCTCTCCTCTCCTCCAGTGTATATACCAGATGAATGGGAGGTGTTGAGGGAGAAGATCACGATGAACAGAGAGCTGGGTCAGGGGTCGTTTGGCATGGTGTACGAGGGCGTTGCTAAGGGAGTAGTCAAGGACGAGCCAGAGACGTGTGTGGCCATTAAGACGGTGAACGAGTCTGCCAGCATGAGAGAGAGAATAGAGTTCCTCAATGAAGCTTCTGTCATGAAGGAGTTCAACTGTCATCACGTGGTAAGACACACACACACACACACACACACACACACACACACACAGTGTGGTACGACACAGGACACACACACACACAGTGTGGTACGACACAGGACACACACACACACACAGTGTGGTACGACACAGGACACACACACACACACAGTGTGGTACGACACAGGACACACACACACACACAGTGTGGTACGACACAGGACACACACACACACAGTGTGGTACGACACAGGACACACACACACACAGTGTGGTACGACACAGGACACACACACACACAGTGTGGTACGACACAGGACACACACACACACACAGTGTGGTACGACACAGGACACACACACACACACAGTGTGGTACGACACAGGACACACACACACACACAGTGTGGTACGACACAGGACACACACACACACACAGTGTGGTACGACACAGGACACACACACACACACACAGTGTGGTACGACACAGGACACACACACACACACACAGTGTGGTACGACACAGGACACACACACACACAGTGTGGTACGACACAGGACACACACACACAGACACACAGTGTGGTACGACACAGGACACACACACACACAGTGTGGTAGGACACGAAAACACAGCGGACAGATACATTGTGACATAAGGCAATAATACCTGATACTCCACCCCACCCTGTCCTGTCCACCCCCCCTGTCCTGTCTAAATGTTGACCTCATACTCCACACCCCCCCTGTCCTGCCCACCCCCCCTGTCCTGTCTAAATGTTGACCTGATACTCCACCCCCCCCCTGTCCTGTCCACACCCCCTGTCCTGTCTACCCCCCCTGTCCTGTCTAAATGTTGACCTGATACTCCACACCCCCTGTCCTGTCTAAATGTTGACCTGAAACTCCACACCCCCCCTGTCCTGTCTAAATGTTGACCTGATACTCCACACCCCCCCTGTCCTGTCTAAATGTCTACCTTGATACTCCACACCCCCCCTGTCCTGTCCACCCCCCCTGTCCTGTCTAAATGTTGACCTGAAACTCCACACCCCCCCTGTCCTGTCCACACCCCCCTGTCCTGTCTAAATGTTGACCTGATACTCCACACCCCCCCTGTCCTGTCCACACCCCCCTGTCCTGTCTAAATGTTGACCTGATACTCCACACCCCCTGTCCTGTCTAAATGTTGACCTGATACTCCACACCCCCCCTGTCCTGTCCACACCCCCTGTCCTGTCCACATCCCCTGTCCTGTCTAAATGTTGACCTGATACTCCACACCCCCTGTCCTGTCTACCCCCCCTGTCCTGTCTAAATGTTGACCTGATACTCCACATCCCCCCTGTCCTGTCCACACCCCCATGTCCTGTCTAAATGTTGACCTGATACTCCACATCCCCTCTGTCCTGTCTAAATGTTGACCTCATACTCCACACCCCCTGTCCTGTCTAAATGTTGACCTGATACTCCACACCCCCTCTGTCCTGTCTAAATGTTGACCTGATACTCCACCCCCCCCTGTCCTGTCTAAATGTTGACCTGATACTCCACCCCCCTCTGTCCTGTCTAAATGTTGACCTGATACTCCACCCCCCCCTGTCCTGTCTAAATGTTGACCTGATACTCCACACCCCCCCTGTCCTGTCCACACCCCCCTGTCCTGTCTAAATGTTGACCTGATACTCCACCCCCCCCTGTCCTGTCTAAATGTTGACCTGATACTCCACCCCCCCTGTCCTGTCTAAATGTTGACCTGATACTCCACATCCCCCCTGTCCTGTCTAAATGTTGACCTGATACTCCACCCCCCCTGTCCTGTCTAAATGTTGACCTGATACTCCACATCCCCCCTGTCCTGTCTAAATGTTGACCTGATACTCCACCCCCCCCTGTCCTGTCTAAATGTTGACCTGATACTCCACACCCCCCCCTGTCCTGTCCACACCCCCTGTCCTGTCTAAATGTTGACCTGATACTCCACATCCCCCCTGTCCTGTCCACACCCCCTGTCCTGTCTAAATGTTGACCTGATACTCCACATCCCCCATGTCCTGTCTAAATGTTGACCTGATACTCCACATCCCCCCTGTCCTGTCTAAATGTTGACCTGATACTCCACACACCCCCTGTCCTGTCTAAATGTTGACCTGATACTCCACACCCCCCCTGTCCTGTCCACACCCCCTGTCCTGTCTAAATGTTGACCTGATACTCCACACCCCCCCTGTCCTGTCTAAATGTCTACCTTGATACTCCACACCCCCCCTGTCCTGTCCACCCCCCCTGTCCTGTCTAAATGTTGACCTGAAACTCCACACCCCCCCTGTCCTGTCTAAATGTTGACCTGATACTCCACATCCCCCATGTCCTGTCTAAATGTTGACCTGATACTCCACACCCCCCCTGTCCTGTCCACACCCCCCTGTCCTGTCTAAATGTTGACCTGATACTCCACACCCCCCTGTCCTGTCCACCCCCCCTGTCCTGTCTAAATGTTGACCTGATACTCCACCCCCCCCCTGTCCTGTCTAAATGTTGACCTGATACTCCACACCCCCCCTGTCCTGTCCACACCCCCCTGTCCTGTCTAAATGTTGACCTGATACTCCACCCCCCCTGTCCTGTCCACCCCCCCTGTCCTGTCTAAATGTTGACCTGATACTCCACCCCCCCCCTGTCCTGTCTAAATGTTGACCTGATACTCCACCCCCCCCTGTCCTGTCCACCCCCCCCTGTCCTTTCTAAATGTTGACCTGATACTCCACCCACCCTGTCCTGTCTAAATGTTGAACTGATACTCCACCCCCCCTGTCCTGTCCACCCCCCCTGTCCTGTCTAAATGTTGACCTGATACTCCACACCCCCCCTGTCCTGTCCACCCCCCTTGTCATGTCTAAATGTTGACCTGATACTCAACACCCCCCCTGTCCTGTCCACACCCCCTGTCCTGTCTAAATGTTGACCTGATACTCCACCCCCCCCTGTCCTGTCTAAATGTTGACCTGATACTCCACCCCCCCCTGTCCTGTCTAAATGTTGACCTGATACTCCACATCCTGTCCTGTCTAAATGTTGACCTGATACTCCACCCACCCTGTCCTGTCTAAATGTTGACCTGATACTCCACCCCACCCTGTCCTGTCCACACCCCCTGTCCTGTCTAAATGTTGACCTGATACTCCACACCCCCCCTGTCCTGTCCACACCCCCCTGTCCTGTCTAAATGTTGACCTGATACTCCACCCCCCCCTGTCCTGTCTAAATGTTGACCTGATACTCCACCCCACCCTGTCCTGTCCACCCCCCCTGTCCTGTCTAAATGTTGACCTGATACTCCACACCCCCCCTGTCCTGTCCACACCCCCTGTCCTGTCTAAAAGTTGACCTGATACTCCACACCCCCCCTGTCCTGTCCACCCCCCCTGTCCTGTCTAAATGTTGACCTGATACTCCACACCCCCCGTGTCCTGTCCCCACCCCCTGTCCTGTCTAAATGTTGACCTGATACTCCACACCCCCCCTGTCCTGTCTAAATGTTGACCTCATACTCCACACCCCCTGTCCTGTCTAAATGTTGACCTGATACTCCACACCCCCCCTGTCCTGTCCACACCCCCTGTCCTGTCTAAATGTTGACCTGATACTCCACACCCCCCCTGTCCTGTCCACACCCCCTGTCCTGTCTAAATGTTGACCTGATACTCCACACCCCCCCTGTCCTGTCTAAATGTTGACCTGATACTCCACCCCCCCCTGTCCTGGCTAAATGTTGACCTGATACTCCACCCCCCCCTGTCCTGTCTAAATGTTGACCTGATACTCCACCCCCCCTGTCCTGTCTAAATGTTGACCTCATACTCGACACCCCCCCTGTCCTGTCTAAATGTTGACCTGAAACTCCACATCCTGTCCTGTCTAAATGTTGACCTGATACTCCACACCCCCTGTCCTGTCTAAATGTTGACCTGAAACTCCACCCCCTGTCCTGTCTAAATGTTGACCTGATACTCCACACCCCCTGTCCTGTCTAAATGTTGACCTGAAACTCCACATCCTGTCCTGTCTAAATGTTGACCTGATACTCCACACCCCCCTGTCCTGTCTAAATGTTGACCTGATACTCCACAACCCCCTGTCCTGTCCACACCCCCCTGTCCTGTCTAAATGTTGACCTGATACTCCACACCCCCCTGTCCTGTCCACACCCCCCTGTCCTGTCTAAATGTTGACCTGATACTCCACACCCCCCCTGTCCTGTCTAAATGTTGACCTCATACTCCACACCCCCCCTGTCCTGTCTAAATGTTGACCTGATACTCCACCCCCCCCTGTCCTGTCTAAATGTTGACCTGATACTCCACCCCCCCTGTCCTGTCTAAATGTTGACCTCATACTTGACACCCCCCCTGTCCTGTCTAAATGTTGACCTGAAACTCCACATCCTGTCCTGTCTAAATGTTGACCTGATACTCCACACCCCCTGTCCTGTCTAAATGTTGACCTGAAACTCCACCCCCTGTCCTGTCTAAATGTTGACCTGATACTCCACACCCCCTGTCCTGTCTAAATGTTGACCTGAAACTCCACATCCTGTCCTGTCTAAATGTTGACCTGATACTCCACACCCCCCTGTCCTGTCTAAATGTTGACCTGATACTCCACACCCCCCTGTCCTGTCCACACCCCCCTGTCCTGTCTAAATGTTGACCTGATACTCCACACCCCCCTGTCCTGTCCACACCCCCCTGTCCTGTCTAAATGTTGACCTGATACTCCACACCCCCCCTGTCCTGTCTAAATGTTGACCTCATACTCCACACCCCCCCTGTCCTGTCTAAATGTTGACCTGATACTCTACACCCCCTGTACTGTCTAAATGTCTACCTTGATACTCCACGCCCCCTGTCATGTCTTATGTTCCTGTGAACAAATAAGGAGCCCACTGATTGTCAGTTCAGGATGTGGGCTCTGACCACTGATGTCATTTGTGTGCTGTGATTCGTGCAGGTGCGTCTGCTGGGTGTGGTTTCTCAGGGCCAGCCCACCTTGGTCATCATGGAGCTGATGACTAAAGGAGATCTGAAGAGCCACCTGAGGTCACTACGGGCTAAAGATGTAAGTTACCTATCCCTCATTCTGACCCCTAACCCCTCATCCTGACCCCTACCACCTAGTCACCTGAGGTAACTTTGGGCTAAAGACTTAAGTTATTTACCCCTCATCCTGTTCCCTCATCCTGACCCCTAACCCCTCATCCTAACCCCTACTGCCTGAGGTCACTAAAAATAATACAATTGTATTTATCACATGCGCTGAATACAACCTTACCTTGAAATGCTTACTTACAAGCCCTTAACCAACAATGCTGTTCAATAAATAGTTAACAAAATATAATGTAAATAGTCTGGGCGGTCATTTTGATTAGTTGTTCAGCAGTCTTATGGCTTGGGGTTAAGGAGCCTTTTGGACCTAGACTTGGCGCTCCAGTAACGTGCTGTAGCAGAGAGAACAGTCTTGATCTTGGGTGACTGGAGTTTTCAAAAAATATGGGCCTTCCTCTGACACCGCCTAATATAGAGGTCCTGGGTGGCAGGGAGCCTGGTATAGAGGTCCTGGGTGGCAGGGAGCCTGGTATAGAGGTCCTGGGTGGCAGGGAGCCTGGTGTAGAGGTCCTGGGTGGCAGGGAGCCTGGTGTAGAGGTCCTGGGTGGCAGGGAGCCTGGTGTAGAGGTCCTGGGTGGCAGGGAGCCTGATGTAGAGGTCCTGGGTGGCAGGGAGCCTGGTGTAGAGGTCCTGGGTGGCAGGGAGCCTGGTGTAGCGGTCCTGGGTGGCAGGGAGCCTGGTGTAGAGGTCCTGGGTGGCAGGGAGCCTGGTGTAGAGGTCCTGGGTGGCAGGGAGCCTGGTGTAGAGGTCCTTTAGCCTTTGTCTGGCTCACGTTGAGGAAGAGGTTGTTATCCTGGCACCACACTGCAAGGTCTCTGACCTCCTCCCTATAGGCTGTCTCATCGTTGTCTGTAATCAGGCCTACCACTGTTGTCGTCAGCAAACTTAATGATGGCGTTCGAGTCGTGGGGGACTAAACAGGAGGTGCTAAGCACGCACCCCTGTGGGGCGCCCGTGTTGAGGATCAGCGGGCAGCCCGTCAGGAAGTCCAGGATCCAGTTGCAGAGGGAGGTGTTTAGTCCCACGGTCCTTAGCTTAGTGATGAGCTTTGTGGGAACTATGGTGTTGACTTCTCACGTAAGTGTTCCTTTTGTCCACGTGTGAAAGTGCAGTGTGGAGTGAAATTGAGATTGTGTCATCTGTGGATCTGTTAGGGAGGTATGCAAATTGGAGTGGGATGATGGTGTTGACGTGAGCCATGACCAGCCTTTCAATACACTTCATGGCTGCCGATGTGAGTGCTACGGGGCGGTAGTCATTTAGGCAGGCAGGTGAATGTCAGTGAAGACACTTGCCAGTTGGTCCGTGTATGCTCTGAGTACACATCCGAGTAATCTGTCTGGCCCCGCGGACTTGTGAATGTTGACCTGTTTAAAGGTTTTGCTCACATTGGCTACGGAGAGCGTGATCACACAGTTGTCCGGAACAACTGGTGCTCTAATGCATGTTTCAGTGTTGCTTGCCTCGAAGCGAGAATAAAAGGCATTTTAATGGTCTGGTAGGCACACTTCACTGGGCAGCTCGCGGCTGGGTTTCCCTTTGTAGTCCGTAATCGCCCCACATTCGACGAGCGTCAGCTGGTATAGTAGGATTCAGTCTTAGTCCTGTATTGACTCTTTGCCTGTTTGGTGGTTCGTCTGAGGGCATATCCGGATTTCTTATAAGCATCCGGATTAGTGTCCCGCTCCTTGAAAGCAGCAGCTCTAGCTTTTAGCTCGGTGCGGATGTTGCCTGTAATCCATGGCTTCTAGTTGGGATATGTACGTACGGTCACTGGGGACAACGTCGTCGATGCTCTTATTGATGAAGCCGGTGACTGCGTTGGTATACTCCTCAATGCCATTGGATGAATCCCTGAACATATTCCAGTCTGTGCTAGCAAAACAGTCCTGTAGCGTAGCATCTGGGTCATCTGACCACTTCCGTATTGAGTGAGTCACTGGTACTTCCTGCTTTAGTTTTTGCTTGTAAGCAGGAATTATGGTCAGATTTGCCAAATGCAACACTGACTGCATCCAATTTGCTGAGTAATCACAGTGCCATCCGTTTTGTCACCAAAGCCCCATATATTACCCACCACTGCAACCTGTATGCTCTCGTTGGCTGCCCCTCGCTTCATATTCGTCACCAAACCCACTGGGTCCAGGTCATCTATAAGTCTCTGCTAGGTAAAGCCTGACCTTATCTCAGCTCACTGGTCACCATAGCAGCTCCCACCCGTAGCACGCACTCCAGCAGGTATATTTCACTGGTCACCCCCAAAGCCAATTCGTCCTTTGGTCATCTTCCTTCCAGTTCTCTGCTGCCAATGACTGGAACGAATTGCAAAAATCTGTGAAGCTGGAGACTCATATCTCCCTCACTAACGTTAAGCACCAGCTGTCAGATCAGCTCACGGATCACTGCACCTGTACATAGCCCATCTGTAAATAGCCCATCTGTAAATAGCCCATCTGTAAATAGCCCATCCAACTACCTCATCCCCATATTGTTATTTATTTTATTTTGCTCCTTTGCAGTGTCTCTACTTGCACATTCATCTTCTGCACATCTATCACTCCAGTGTTTAATTGCTAAATTGTAATTACTTCGCTACTACAGCCTATTTATTGCCTTACCTCCCTAATCTTACCTCATTTGCACACAATGTATATACACCGCTCAAAAAAATAAAGGGAACACTTAAACAACACAATGTAACTCCAAGTCAATCACACTTCTGTGAAATCAAACTGTCCACTTAGGAATCAACACTGATTGACAATAAATTTCACATGCTGTTGTGCAAATGGAATAGACAACAGGTGGAAATTATAGGCAATTAGCAAGACACCCCCAATAAAGGAGTGGTTCTGCAGGTGGGGACCACAGACCACTTCTCAGTTCCTATGCTTCCTGGCTGATGTTTTGGTCACTTTTGAATGCTGGTGGTGCTTTCACTCTAGTGGTAGCATGAGACTGAGTCTACAACCCACACAAGTGTCTCAGGTAGTGCAGCTCATCCAGGACGGCACATCAATGCGAGCTGTGACAAGAAGGTTTGCTGTGTCTGTCAGCGTAGTGTCCAGAGCATGGAGGCGCTACCAGGAGACAGGCCAGTACGTCAGGAGACGTGGAGGAGGCCGTAGGAGGGCAACAACCCAGCAGCAGGACCTCTACCTCTGCCTTTGTGCAAGGAGGAGCAGGAGGAGCACTGCCAGAGTCCTGCAAAATTACCTCCAGCAGGCCACAAATGTGCATGTGTCTGCTCAAACGGTCAGAAACAGACTCCATGAGGGTGGTATGAGGGCCCGACGTCCACAGGTGGGGGTTGTGCTTACAGCCCAACACCGTGCAGGACGTTTGACATTTGCCAGAGATCACCAAGATTGGCAAATTCGCCACTGGCGCCCTGTGCTCTTCACAGATGAAAGCAGGTTCACACTGAGCACATGTGACAGACGTGACAGTCTGGAGACACCGTGGAGAACGTTCTGCTACCTGCAACATCCTCCAGCATGACCGGTTTGGCGGTGGGTCAGTCATGGTGTGGGGTGGCATTTCTTTGGGGGGCCGCACAGCCCTCCATGTGCTCGCCAGAGGTAGCCTGACTGCCATTAGGTACCGAGATGAGATCCTCAGACCTCTTGTGAGACCATATGCTGATGCGGTTGGCCCTGGGTTCCTCCTAATGCAAGACTATGCTAGACCTCATGTGGCTGGAGTGTGTCAGCAGTTCCTGCAAGAGGAAGGCATTGATGCTATGGACTGGCCCGCCCGTTCCCCAGACCTGAATCCAATTGAGCACATCTGAGACATCATGTCTCGCTCTATCCACCAACTCCACGTTCTACCACAGACTGTCCAGGAGTTGGCGGATGCTTTAGTCCAGGTCTGGGAGGAGATCCATCAGGAGACCATCTGCCACCTCATCAGGAGCATGCCCAGGTCATACAGGCACGTGTAGGCCACACACACTACTGAGCCTCATTTTGACTTGTTTTAAGGACATTACATCAGAGCTGGATCAGCCTGTAGTGTGGTTAGCCACTTTAATTTTGAGTGACTCCAAATCCAGACCTCCATGGGTTGATAAATTTGATTTCCATTGATAATTTTTGTGTGATTTTGTTGTCAACACATTCAGCACATGTAAAGAAAAAAGTATTTAATAAGAATATTTCATTCATTCAGATCTAGGATGTGTTATTTTAGTGTTCCCTTTATTTTTTTGAGCAGTGTATATCTTTTTTCCTATTGCGTTATTGACTGTTCTGTGTATCCCATGTGTAACTCTGTGTTGTCTGTGTCGAACTGCTTTGCTTTATCTTGACCAGGTCGCAGTTGTAAATGAGAACTTGTTCTCAACTGGCCTACCTGGTTAAATAAAGGTGTTCTCAACTGGCCTACCTGGTTAAATAAAGGTCAATAAAAACAATGTAAAAAGAAACTCTACCTCTGGTGAGTAATATCTCGAGACTTCCGTAATATTAGACATCGCGCACCAGCTGTAATTGACAAGTAGACACACACCACCCCTCGTCTTACCAGACTAAGCTGTTCTGTCCTGCTGATGCACGGAAAACCCAGCACACTGAATATTATCCTTATCAGTGTCGTCATTCAGCCACGCCTCGGTGAAACATAAGATATTACAGTTTTTAATGTCCTGTTGGTAGGACAATCTTGAACAGAGTTTATCCAGTTTATTCTCCAGAGATTTTACGTTCGCTAATAGAAAGGACGGTGGAGGCGGGTTACCCACTCGCTTACGAATCCTCACAAGGCACCCTGAACTACATCCCCTGTATCTCCATCTTTTCTTCACGCGAGTGACAGGGATTTGGGCCTGGTCTGGGAGAAACAGTATATCCTTCGCGTCCGACTCATTAAATTAAAGATCTTTGTCCAGTTTGAGGTGAGTAATTACTGTTCTGCTATCCAGAAGCTCTTTCCGGTCTTACGAGACGGTAGCATCAACATTATTCTCAAAATAAGTTACAAACAATGCGAAAAAACACACAATTGCTTAGGAGCCTGTAAACCGGCAGCCATCCCCTCCGACGCCATTGCGTGACAGGCCCTTACATTACCTAGCCCTACTCTACACCCTAACCCTTCAATACCTCATCCGATCTCCCGACCTGAACCTTCCTATTCTGTCCTCTACCGTACCCACCTCAGCTCCCACATGGACTCTAACCTCCTCTCTCTCCTCCCCTACAGCCGTCCCAGTCCTACAGTCTCAACCTCCCTCCTCTAAAGGAGATTATTCAGATGGACTCTAACCTCCTTTCTCTCCTCTCCTCCCCTACAGCTGTCCCAGTCCTACAGTCTCAACCTCCCTCCTCTGAAGAAGATTATTCAGATGGACTCTGACCTCCTCTCTCTCCTCCCAACAGCCGTCCCAGTCCTACAGTCTCAACCTCCCTCCTCTGAAGAAGATTATTCAGATGGACTCTAACCTCCTCTCTCTCCTCTCTCCTCCCGACAGCCGCCCCAGTCCTACAGTCTCAACCTCCCTCCTCTGAAGAAGATTATTCAGATGGACTCTAACCTCCTCTCTCTCCTCTCTCCTCCCGACAGCCGTCCCAGTCCTACAGTCTCAACCTCCCTCCTCTAAAGGAGATTATTCAGATGGACTCTAACCTCCTCTCTCTCCTCCCCTACAGCCGTCCCAGTCCTACAGTCTCAACCTCCCTCCTCTAAAGGAGATTATTCAGATGGACTCTAACCTCCTCTCTCTCCTCTCCTCCCCTACAGCTGTCCCAGTCCTACAGTCTCAACCTCCCTCCTCTAAAGGAGATTATTCAGATGGACTCTAACCTGCTCTCTCTCCTCCCCTACAGCTGTCCCAGTCCTACAGTCTCAACCTCCCTCCTCTGAAGGAGATTATTCAGATGGACTCTAACCTGCTCTCTCTCCTCCCCTACAGCCGTCCCAGTCCTACAATCTCAACCTCCCTCCTCTAAAGGAGATTATTCAGATGGACTCTAACCTCCTCTCTCTCCTCCCGACAGCCGTCCCAGTCCTACAGTCTCAACCTCCCTCCTCTGAAGAAGATTATTCAGATGGCTGGGGAGATAGCTGACGGGATGTCTTATCTCAACGCTAACAAGTTTGTCCACAGAGACCTGGCCGCCAGGAACTGTATGGTGGCAGACGACTACACCGTCAAGATAGGTGGTAAGAACAGACAGACTTCCTACTAAAGAATTACAATTCTATTAGACTTGTAATTTAGCCTCGTATATTGATGTGGACAGTGTTTTTCTACGTGCATGTTAAGTCATTCTTCCCTGTGTGTGAGTAGATTTTGGTATGACCAGAGACATCTATGAGACAGACTACTACCGTAAAGGAGGAAAGGGGTTGCTGCCGGTCCGATGGATGTCCCCCGAGTCCCTTAAAGATGGAGTGTTCACCACCACCTCTGATGTCTGGTAACTGCACCATTCAACCATTCACCTTCTCATTTCAATGAGGATGGAGCAATTTATTTCACTTCCAGGAGGGACTACATTTAAAAGGAATGGAGCCAACCTTGTAGAAGAGCCTGAACCCCTCTCTCCATGTGGTCCCCTCTTGGGAAGCCATTTAGCCTGCTGTTTTGAGAGGGAGTGGAACACAAGTCCCATTCCAGCTTCTGTCTGTCTGTTTAAAGCAGAGCTGGCCAGTAGGTCTCACTACCGTTTATATAAACAGTACACTACTACAGCACACTACAGTAAATATCTCTTCTCTACATTACTCCTCCAGTAACTCCTCTGCATTACTCCTCTCCTCCAGTAACTCCTCTATATTACTCCTCTCCTCCAGTAACTCCTCTACATTACTCCTCTCCTCCAGTAACTCCTCTATATTACTCCTCCAGTAACTCCTCTACATTACTCCTCTCCTCCAGTAACTCCTCTACATTACTCCTCTCCTCCAGTAACTCCTCTACATTACTCCTCTCCTCCAGTAACTCCTCTGCATTACTCCTCTCCTCCAGTAACTCCTCTATATTACTCCTCTCCCCCAGTAACTCCTCTACATTACTCCTCTCCCCCAGTAACTCCTCTACATTACTCCTCTCCTCCAGTAACTCCTCTATATTACTCCTCTCCTCCAGTAACTCCTCTATATTACTCCTCTCCTCCAGTAACTCCTCTACATTACTCCTCTCCTCCAGTAACTCCTCTACATTACTCCTCTCCTCCAGTAACTCCTCTACATTACTCCTCTCCTCCAGTAACTCCTCTATATTACTCCTCTCCTCCAGTAACTCCTCTATATTACTCCTCTCCTCCAGTAACTCCTCTACATTACTCCTCTCCTCCAGTAACTCCTCTGCATTACTCCTCTCCTCCAGTAACTCCTCTATATTACTCCTCTCCTCCAGTAACTCCTCTACATTACTCCTCTCCTCCAGTAACTCCTCTACATTACTCCTCCAGTAACTCCTCTGCATTACTCCTCTCCTCCAGTAACTCCTCTACATTACTCCTGTCCTCCAGTAACTCCTCTACATTACTCCTCTCCTCCAGTAACTTCTCTACATTACTCCTCTACATTACTCCTGTCCTCAAGTAACTCCTCTACATTACTCCTCTCCTCCAGTAACTCCTCTGCATTACTCCTCTCCTCCAGTAACTCCTCTGCATTACTCCTCTCCTCCAGTAACTTCTCTACATTACTCCTCTCCTCCAGTAACTCCTCTACATTACTCCTCTCCTCCAGTAACTCCTCTGCATTACTCCTCTCCTCCAGTAACTCCTCTACATTACTCCTCTCCTCCAGTATCTTCTCTATATTACTCCTCTCCTCCAGTAACTCCTCTACATTACTCCTGTCCTCCAGTAACTCCTCTACATTACTCCTGTCCTCCAGTAACTCCTCTACATTACTCCTCTCCTCCAGTAACTCCTCTGCATTACTCCTCTCCTCCAGTAACTCCTCTGCATTACTCCTCTCCTCCAGTAACTCCTCTACATTACTCCTGTCCTCCAGTAACTCCTCTACATTACTCCTCTCCTCCAGTAACTTCTCTACATTACTCCTCTACATTACTCCTCTCCTCCAGTAACTCCTCTACATTACTCCTGTCCTCCAGTAACTCCTCTACATTACTCCTCTCCTCCAGTAACATCTCTACATTACTCCTCCAGTAACTCCTCTGCATTACTCCTCTCCTCCAGTAACTTCTCTACATTACTCCTCTCCTCCAGTAACTCCTCTACATTACTCCTCTCCTCCAGTAACTCCTCTGCATTACTCCTCTCCTCCAGTAACTCCTCTACATTACTCCTCTCCTCTAGTAACTCCTCTGCATTACTCCTCTCCTCCAGTAACTCCTCTATATTACTCCTCTCCTCTAGTAACTTCTCTACATTTCTCCTCTTTTCTTCATGTCCTCCAGGGCTTGAGGACTGGGGAGGGGGAGTCTGGGGGGACCAATAGGGGAGTGGGTAGCTTTAACGGTCCTCTTAATGCTGATTGTTTCTTGTGAGAAGGAAACGACCCGACACTACGACGCGACACTCTCCCTGGCCAGATTACAGAGCGGACCCAGAAAATACACGCATACACCTCTGATCACACACACTTCCTCTCTCTCACACACACACACACACACACACACACACACACACGCGTGTAGGGTCAGGGTGTATAGGGTGTGTAGGGTCATGGTGTGTGGGGTGTTTAGGGTCAGCGTGTATAGGGTGTGTAGGGTCAGCGTGTATAGGGTGTGTAGGGTCAGGGTGTGTAGGGTGTATCGAGTCATGGTTTATAGCATGTGTAGTGCTATGGTGTATAGGGTCAGGGTGTATAGGGTCATGGTGTATAGGGTCATGGTGTATAGGGTCAGGGTGTATAGGGTCATGGTGTATAGGGTCAGGGTGTATAGGGTGTGTAGTGTCATGATGTGTAGGGTCAGGGTTTATGGTGTATAGTGTCAGGGTGTGTATAGGGTGTATAGGGTCAGGGTGTATAGGGTCAGGGTGTATAGGGTCATGGTGTATAGGGTCAGGGTGTATAGGGTCAGGGTGTATAGGGTCAGGGTGTATAGGGTGTGTAGTGTCATGATGTGTAGTGTCAGGGTGTATTGGGTGTGTATAGGGTGTGTAGGGTCAGGGTGTATAGGGTCATGGTGTATAGGGTCGTGGTGTATAGGGTCATGGTGTGTAGAGTCATGCTGTATATGGTGGTCATGGTGTATAGAGTAATGTTTTATAGCATGTGTAGTGCTATGGTGTACAGGGTCATGGTGTACAGGGTCATGCTGTATATGGTGGTCATGCTGTGTAGGGTCATGGTGTATAGGGTCAGGGTGTATAGGGTGTGTAGTGTCATGATGTGTTGGGTCAGGGTGTATGGTGTATAGTGTCAGGGTGTATTGGGTGTGTATAGGGTGTGTGGGGTCAGGGTGTATAGGGTCAGGGTGTATAGGGTCATGGTGTATAGGGTCACGGTGTATAGGGTGTATAGGGTCATGGTGTGTAGGGTGTATAGGGTCAGGGTGTATAGGGTCATGGTGTGTAGGGTGTATAGGGTCAGGGTGTATAGGGTCATGATGTGTAGTGTGTAGGGTCATGGTGTGTAGGGTCATGGTGTGTAGGGTGTATCGAGTCATGGTTTATAGCATGTGTAGTGCTATGGTGTATAGGGTCATGGTGTATAGGGTCATGGTGTATAGGGTCATGGTGTATAGGGTCAGGGTGTATAGGGTGTGTAGTGTCATGATGTGTAGGGTCAGGGTTTATGGTGTATAGTGTCAGGGTGTGTATAGGGTGTATAGGGTCAGGGTGTATAGGGTCAGGGTGTATAGGGTCAGGGTGTATAGGGTCATGGTGTATAGGGTCAGGGTGTATAGGGTCATGGTGTATAGGGTCATGGTGTGTAGGGTCATGGTGTGTAGGGTCAGGGTGTGTAGGGTCAGGGTGTATAGGGTCATGGTGTGTAGGGTCATGGTGTGTATGGTCATGGTGTATAGGGTGTGTAGGGTCATGGTGTGTAGGGTCATGGTGTACAGGGTGTGTAGGGTCAGGGTGTATAGGGTCATGGTGTATATCAAATCAAATCAAATGTATTTAAATAGCCCTTCGTACATCAGCTGATATCTCAAAGTGCTGTACAGAAACCCAGCCTAAAACCCCAAACAGCAAGCAATGCAGGTGTAGAAGCACGGTGGCTAGGAAAAACTCCCTAGAAAGGCCAAAACCTAGGAAGAAACCTAGAGAGGAACCAGGCTATGTGGGGTGGCCAGTCCTCTTCTGGCTGTGCCGGGTGGAGATTATAACAGAACATGGCCAAGATGTTCAAATGTTCATAAATGACCAGCATGGTTGAATAATAATAAGGCAGAACAGTTGAAACTGGAGCAGCAGCACGGCCAGGTGGACTGGGGACAGCAAGGAGTCATCATGTCAGGTAGTCCTGGGGCATGGTCCTAGGGCTCAGGTCCTCCGAGAGAGAGAAAGAAAGAGAGAAGGAGAGAATTAGAGAACGCACACTTAGATTCACACAGGACACCGAATAGGACAGGAGAAGTACTGACCCTAGCCCCTAGCCCCCCGACACATAAACTACTGCAGCATAAATACTGGAGGCTGAGACAGGAGGGGTCAGGAGACACTGTGGCCCCATCCGAGGACACCCCTCCTAGGGTCATGGTGTGTAGGGTCTGGGTGTATAGTTTGTATAGGGTGTGTAGGGTCAGGGTGTATAGGGTCAGGGTGTATAGTGTCATGGTGTATAGGTTCAGGGTGTGTAGGGTCATGGTGTATATGGTGTGTAGGGTCCGGGTGTATAGGATATGTAGGGTTAGAGTGTATAGTGTAATGCTATGTAGGGTCAGGGTGTGTAGGTTTAGGGTGTGTATAGGGTATGTAGGGTTAGGGTGTATAGTTTCAGGGTGTATAGGGTCTGGATGTGTAGGGTCATGGTGTGTAGGGTCATGGTGTGTAGAGTCAGGGTGTATAGTGTCATGGTGTGTAGGGTGTATAGGGTCAGGGTGTATAGTGTCATGGTGTGTAGGGTCAGGGTTTGTAGGGTGTATAGGGTCAGGGTGTGTAGGGTCATGGTGTGTAGGGTGTTAGGGTCATGGTCTGTAGGGTCATGGTGTGTAGGGTCATGGTGTATAGGGTCAGTGTGTGTAGGGTCAGTGTGTGTGGGATCAGGGTGTGTAGGGTCAGTGTGTGTAGGATCAGGGTGTGATAGGTTTAGGGTGTAAAGTTTCAGGGTGTATAGGGTATGTAGGGTTAAGGTATATAGGGTCATGGTATATAGGATACGTAGGGTTAGGGTGTGTAGGTTTAGGGTGTAAAGTTTTAGGGTGCATAGGGTATGTAGGATTAAGGTGTATAGTTTCAGGGTATATAGGGTCTGGGTGTGTAGGGTGTATAGGGTCATGGTGTATAGGGTCATGCTGTATAGTGTCATGGTGTGTAGGGTCATGGTGTGTAGTGTCATGGTGTGCAGGGTGTATAGGGTCAGGGTGTATAGTGTCATGGTGTGTAGGTTTTACAGGGTCATGGTGTGTAGGGTGTGTAGGGTCATGGTGTGTAGGGTCTTGGTGTATAGGGTCAGGGTCAGGGTGTGTAGAGTCATGTGTGTAGGGTCATGGTGTATAGGGTCAGGGTGTGTAGGGTCATGGTGTGTAGGGTGTATAGGGTCATGGTATGTAGGGTCAGTGTGTGTAGGGTCAGTGTGTGTGGGATCAGGGTGTGTAGGGTCAGTGTGTGTAGGATCAGGGTGTGATGGGTGTATAGGGTCATGGTGTATAGGGTGTGTAGGGTCAGGGTGTATAGGATATGTAGGTTTAGGGTGTAAAGTTTCAGGGTGTATAGGGTATGTAGGGTTAAGGTGTATAGGGTCATGGTATATAGGATATGTAGGGTTAGGGTGTGTAGGTTTAGGGTGTAAAGTTTCAGGGTGCATAGGGTATGTAGGATTAAGGTGTATAGTTTCAGGGTATATAGGGTCTGGGTGTGTAGGGTGTATAGGGTCATGGTGTGTAGGGTCATGGTGTGTAGGGTCATGGTGTGTAGTGTCATGGTGTGTAGGGTCATGGTGTATAGTGTCATGGTGTATAGGGGCAGGTGTGTAGTGTCATGGTGTGTAGGGTGTATAGGGTCATGGTGTGTAGGGTCTAGGGTCAGGGTGTGTAGGGTCATGGTGTGTAGGGTGTGTAGGGTCATGGTGTGTAGGGTCATGGTGTATAGGGTCAGGGTGTGTAGGGTCATGGTGTGTAGGGTGTATAGGGTCATGGTGTGTATGGTCATGGTGTATAGGGTGTGTAGGGTCATGGTGTGTAGGGTCATGGTGTGTAGGGTCATGGTGTGTAGGGTCATGATGTATAGGGTCATGATGTATAGGGTCATGGTGTATAGGGTCAGGGTGTATAGGGTCAGGGTGTGTAGGGTCTGGATGTGTAGGGTGTATAGGGTCAGGGTGTATAGTGTCATGGTGTGTAGGTTTTATAGGGTCATGGTGTGTAGGGTGTGTAGGGTCATGGTGTGTAGGGTCATGGTGTGTAGGGTGTTTAGGGTCATGGTGTGTAGGGTGTATAGGGTCAGGGTGTATAGTGTCATGGTGTGTAGGTTTTATAGGGTCATGGTGTGTAGGGTCATGGTGTGTAGGGTCATGGTGTGTAGGGTGTTTAGGGTCATGGTGTGTAGGGTCTTGGTGTATAGGGTCAGGGTGTGTAGAGTCATGTGTGTAGGGTCAGGGTGTGTAGGATCAGGGTGTGTAGGGTCAGGGTGTGTAGGGTCATGGTGTGTAGGTTCATGGTGTGTAGGGCCAGGGTGTATAGGGTGTGTAGGGTCATGTTGTCATGGTGTATAGGGTGTGTAGGGTCATGGTGTATAGGGTTAGGGTGTGTAGGGTGTATAACCCTGTCTCCTCTCTCTCTGCAGGTCTTTTGGGGTGGTGTTATGGGAGATAGCCACACTAGCAGAGCAGCCCTACCAGGTCATGGTGTGTAGGGTCAGGGTGTGTAGGTTGTAGGGTGTATAACCCTGTCTCCTCTCTCTCTGCAGGTCTTTTGGGGTGGTGTTATGGGAGATAGCCACACTAGCAGAGCAGCCCTACCAGGGGATGTCCAATGAGCAGGTGCTGCACTTCGTTATGGATGGAGGACTGCTAGACAAACCAGACAACTGCCCTGACATGCTGTGAGTTACACACGCACACACACACCTGGGTGTCCGTTAGCCCGGTATATCTGGATTTTTGCCCCAAAAAATTGAAAAGCCGATAAATAAAATTGGTGCTGGCCAATTGTCCGGGGGAAGAAAAATCCTTTTGCGAAATAATGTTTTTTAGTCCATTGATGGAAATACCATTCGATGGAAATAATGCTTTTTAGTCCATTGATGGAAATACCATTCGATGGAAATATATTTGACCGGTCAGGCTTATCGGTATGTAGGTTACTTTGCATAATTTTGTGGAATTAGATTGGTGCGTGTGTACAGTATATTCCCTGGACCACCTCCTCCCCCTCTCCCTGGACCACCTCTTCTCCCTGGACCACCACCACCATCTCCTCTCCCTGGACCTCCTTCTCTCCCTGGACCTCCTTCTCTCCCTGGACCACCACCTCCTTCTCTCCCTGGACCTCCTTCTCTCCCTGGACCACCTCCTCCTCCTCTCCCTGGACCACCTCCTTCTCTCCCTGGACCACCTCCTTCTCTCCCTGGACCACCTCCTTCTCTCCCTGGACCTCCTTCTCTCCCTGGACCACCACCTCCTTCTCTCCCTGGACCACCTCCTCCTCTCCCTGGACCTCCTCCTCCTCCTCTCCCTGGACCACCTCCTTCTCTCCCTGGACCTCCTTCTCTCCCTGGACCTCCTCCTCTCCCTGGACCACCTCCTCCTCTCCCTGGACCTCCTTCTCTCCCTGGACCTCCTTCTCTCCCTGGACCTCCTTCTCTCCCTGGACCACCACCTCCTCTCCCTGGACCTCCTTCTCTCCCTGGACCTCCTTCTCTCCCTGGACCTCCTTCTCTCCCTGGACCACCTCCTCCTCTCCCTGGACGACCTCCTCTCCCTGGACCACCTCCTTCTCCCTGTGCCTTCTCTTTGGGGGTCTGCCAGTCCGGTAGCCTGTTAGGTTTCAGCAGCTTGGGGCTCTGCCAGTCCGGTAGCCTGTTAGGTCTCAGCAGCATGGGGCTCTGCCAGTCCGGTAGCCTGTTCAGCCTGTTAGGTTTCAGCAGCTTGGGGCTCTGCCAGTCCGGTAGTCTGTTCAGCCTGTTAGGTTTCAGCAGCTTGGGGCTCTGCCAGTCCGGTAGTCTGTTAGGTTTCAGCAGCTTGGGGCTCTGCCAGTCCGGTAGCCTGTTCAGCCTGTTAGGTTTCAGCAGCTTGGGGCTCTGCCAGTCCGGTAGTCTGTTAGGTTTCAGCAGCGTGGGGCTCTGCCAGTCCGGTAGCCTGTTGGTTTCAGCAGCTTGGGGCTCTGCCAGTCCGGTAGTCTGTTAGGTTTCAGCAGCTTGGGGCTCTGCCAGTCCGGTAGCCTGTTAGGTTTCAGCAGATTGGGGCTCTGCCAGTCCGGTACTCTGTTCAGCCTGTTAGGTCTCAGCAGCTTGGGGCTCTGCCAGTCCGGTAGCCTGTTCAGCCTGTTAGGTTTCATCAGATTGGGGCTCTGCTCTATTGACTGGAGGCTGTAATGTCTAGTATACTGCCATCTATTGACTGGAGGATGTAATGTCTAGTATACTGCCATCTATTGACTGGAGGCTGTAATGTCTAGTATACTGCCATCTATTGACTGGAGGATGTAATGTCTAGTATACTGCCATCTATTGACTGGAGGATGTAATGTCTAGTATACTGCCATCTATTGACTGGAGGATGTAATGTCTAGTATACTGCCGTCTATTGACTGGAGGCTGTAATGTCTAGTATACTGCCATCTATTGACTGGAGGCTGTAATGTCTAGTATACTGCCATCTATTGACTGGAGGCTGTAATGTCTAGTATACTGCCATCTATTGACTGGAGGCTGTAATGTCTAGTATACTGCCATCTATTGACCGGAGGCTGTAATGTCTAGTATACTGCCATCTATTGACCGGAGGCTGTAATGTCTAGTATACTGCCATCTATTGACTGGAGGATGTAATGTCTAGTATACTGCCATCTATTGACTGGAGGCTGTAATGTCTAGTATACTGCCATCTATTGACTGGAGGATGTAATGTCTAGTATACTGCCATCTATTGACTGGAGGATGTAATGTCTAGTATACTGCCATCTATTGACTGGAGGCTGTAATGTCTAGTATACTGCCATCTATTGACTGGAGGATGTAATGTCTAGTATACTGCCATCTATTGACTGGAGGATGTAATGTCTAGTATACTGCCATCTATTGACTGGAGGATGTAATGTCTAGTATACTGCCATCTATTGACTGGAGGCTCTAATGTCTAGTATACTGCCATCTATTGACTGGAGGCTGTAATGTCTAGTATACTGCCATCTATTGACTGGAGGATGTAATGTCTAGTATACTGCCATCTATTGACTGGAGGATGTAATGTCTAGTATACTGCCATCTATTGACTGGAGGCTGTAATGTCTAGTATACTGCCATCTATTGACTGGAGGCTGTAATGTCTAGTATACTGCCATCTATTGACTGGAGGCTGTAATGTCTAGTATACTGCCATCTATTGACTGGAGGCTGTAATGTCTAGTATACTGCCATCTATTGACTGGAGGATGTAATGTCTAGTATACTGCCATCTATTGACTGGAGGCTGTACTGTCTAGTATACTGCCATCTATTGACTGGAGGCTGTAATGTCTAGTATACTGCCATATATTGACCAGAGGGGGAAATATAACATCACTTTAAATGCTTCACAAACAACCCTATCTGGAAAACAAGTATTACTGTACACACACACACACACACACACACACACACACACACACACACTTGTGTGGACATGTATAGATATGGAACGTGAACTGTTTTGGTGCTTGAATTGAAAGAACTACTGCCTGCACCCATTAGATAATATCTAACTTCTCTCTCTCTCCTACCAGGTTTGAGTTAATGTGTTGGCAGTACAACCCATTAGATAATATCTAACTTCTCTCTCTCTCTCCTACCAGGTTTGAGTTAATGTGTTGGCAGTACAACCCATTAGATAATATCTAACTTCTCTCTCTCTCTCCTACCAGGTTTGAGTTAATGTGTTGGCAGTACAACCCATTAGCTACCAGGTTTGAGTTAATGTGTTGGCAGTATAACCCATTAGATAATATCTAACTTCGCTCTCTCTCTCTCCTACCAGGTTTGAGTTAATGCGTATGTGTTGGCAGTACAACCCTAAGATGCGTCCGTCGTTTCTGGAGATCATTAACAGCATCAAGGAGGAGCTGGAGCCACCGTTCAGAGAGATGAGTTTCTTTTACAGCGAAGAGAACAAGCTTCCAGACACAGAGGAGTTAGACATGGAGGTAGAAAACATGAAGAATGTTCCTTTAGGCCCAGCTGCCTCTTCACGGCCCCCCATCCCCTGCCCCCCCCCCACCTCCGGGTCCGCCCTGCCCAACCAGCCCCCTCCTCCCCCCTCCCAACAGACATCAGCCTCCACGGCCCCCGACGGTCCATTAACGCTGGGCTCCACCCCCCCTTCAGCCCCGTCCTCTGGGCAGGTTCAGCCCCAGGCTCCCTCGTCCCCCTGCTCCCCAGCCCTCGGGGCCACCAGCCAGGCCTGCTGCTCCCGAGTGGCCCCTGGCCCCTCCTCAGCCCAGAGCTCAGGGGCGTCAGAACAGGTGGAGTCCAACGGCCCCGAGGCGGTCGCCCAGGTCCTGCTGCGACCAGCCTTCAATGACTCACCGCCCTACGCACACATGAACGGAGTGAGGAAGAAGGAACGTGCCATGCCCCTCCCACAGTCCTCGGCCTGCTGATCCTAGTGGACCTCTCTCCATCCCTCATCCCTCTTTTCTAAAGAGCTTGGTGGACTCCTCTGTGGTGGGACTCCTCTGTGGTGGGACTCCTCTGTGGTGGGACTCCTACTTTTTCATTCTGTTATTGTATTGACATTGATATAAAGCACCTCCTGCTGAGGCCTGCTGGGAGGACCCTGACCCACAACCTGAACAACGTTTTTTTTTTTTACATATAGTCCTTTAGGCCCAGCTACCTTTATATATAAAACGCAAGTCCGTTGTTCAGGAAGGTTTCTGGTTACCGCTACCAGTCAAAAGTTTGGACACACCTACTCATTCAAGGGTTTTTCTTAATGTTTACTATTTTCTACATTGTATAATAATAGTGAAGACATCAAAACCAAAAAAAAACAAAAAAGTGTTAAGCAAATCAAAATATATTTGAGATTCTTCAAAGTAGCCACCCTTTGCCTTGATGACAGCTTTGCATTCTTGGCATTCTCTCAAGCAGCTTCATGAGGAATGCTTTTCCAACAGTCTTGAAGGAGTTCCCACATATGCTGAGCACTTGTTGGCTGCTTTTCCTTCACTCTGTGGTCCAACTCATCCCAAACCATCTCAATTGGGTTGAGGTCGGGTGATTGTGGAGGCCAGGTCATCTGATGCAGCACTCCATCACTCTCCTTGGTCATATAGCCATTACACAGCCTGGAGGTGTGTTGGGTCATTGTCCTTTTGAAAAACAAATGATAGTCCCACTAAGCCCAAACCAGATGGGATGGTGTATCGCTGCAGAATACATCACACCACCTCCATGCTTCACGGTGGGAACCACACATGCGGAGATCATCTGTTCATCTACTCTGCATCGCACAAAGACACGGCTGTTGGAACCAAAAATCTCAAATTTGGACTCATCAGACCAAAGGACAGATTTCCACCGGTCTAATGTCCATTGGTCGTGTTTCTTGGCCCAAGCAAGTCTCTTCTTCCTATTGGTGTCCTTTAGTAGTGGTTTATTTGCAGCAATTCAACCATGAAGTCCTGATTCACAGTCTCCTCTAAACAGTTGATGTTGAGATGTGTCTGTTAGTGAGGCTGGTAACTTTAATGAACTTATCCTCTGCCGCTGAGGTAACTCTGGGTCTTCATTTCCTGTGGCGGTCCTCATGATAACCAGATTCATCATAGCGCTTGATGGTTTTTGTGACTGCACTTGAAGAAACTTTCAAAGTTCTTGACATGTTCCATATTGACTGACCTTCATGCCTTAAATTAATGATGGACTGTCATTTCTCTTTGCTTATTTGAGCTGTTCTTGCCATAATATGGACTTGGTCTTTTACCAAATAGGTCTATCTTCTGTATACCAACCCTACCTTGTCACAACACAACTGATTGGCTCAAACACACAACGGATTGGCTCAAACACACAACTGATTGGCTCAAACGCATTAAGAAGGAAAGAAATTCCACAAAAATAACTTTTAACAAGGCACACCTGTTAATTGAAATGCATTCCAGGCGATAACCTCATGAAGCTGGTTGAGAGAATGCAAAGCTGTCATCAAGGCAAAAGGGTGGCTATTTGAAGAATCTCAAAATGAAAATATATTTTGAACTCTTTCTCTTTTTTGGGTTACGACGTGATTCCATTTGTGTTATTTCATAGTTTAGATGTCTTCACTATTATTCTACAATGTAGAAAATAGTACAAATAAAGAAAAACCCTGGAATGAGTAGGTGTTCTAAACTTTATACAGGTACTGAGATGGTACACTATATATATATATAGTGTGTTTTCTATTAGTTTTTCTAAATATCCCCAAATGGAGACGCGATGGTTGGTTGGCTCACTGTGTAATATTGGGGGGCATTATTATTATTGTGAGGTAAATGTTAAATCTTCTGTCTGGACGCCACGTCAACGGTCAAGCGCTGTCTGTCTCTGTGTCTGTGTTGTATATCAGTGGATGGACAGACATGATCCTCTCTGTTGGACTGGGACAAGATGGTCATCACTGATGATGATTAGTTGTCTGGTGTGAACTACGTCTTCTCCCTTTTGTCTTGTCTGTGATTGACAGGAATCATTCTGACACTAGTGTAAACTACGTCTTCTCCCTTTTGTCTTGTCTGTGATTGACAGGAATCATTCTGACACTAGTGTGAACTACGTCTTCTCCCTTTGTCTTGTCTGTGATTGACAGGAATCATTCTGACACTAGTGTAAACTACGTCTTCTCCCTTTGTCTTGTCTGTGATTGACAGGAATCATTCTGACACTAGTGTAAACTACGTCTTCTCCCTTTGTCTTGTCTGTGATTGACAGGAATCATTCTGACACTAGTGTAAACTACGTCTTCTCCCTTTGTCTTGTCTGTGATTGACAGGAATCATTCTGACACTAGTGTAAACTACGTCTTCTCCCTTTGTCTTGTCTGTGATTGACAGGAATCATTCTGACACTAGTGTAAACTACGTCTTCTCCCTTTGTCTTGTCTGTGATTGACAGGAATCATTCTGACACTAGTGTAAACTACGTCTTCTCCCTTTGTCTTGTCTGTGATTGACAGGAATCATTCTGACACTAGTGTAAACTACGTCTTCTCCCTTTGTCTTGTCTGTGATTGACAGGAATCATTCTGACACTAGTGTAAACTACGTCTTCTCCCTTTGTCTTGTCTGTGATTGACAGGAATCATTCTGACACTAGTGTAAACTACGTCTTCTCCCTTTGTCTTGTCTGTGATTGACAGGAATCATTCTGACACTAGTGTAAACTACGTCTTCTCCCTTTGTCTTGTCTGTGATTGACAGGAATCATTCTGACACTAGTGTAAACTACGTCTTCTCCCTTTGTCTTGTATGTGATTGACAGGAATCATTCTGACACTAGTGTAAACTACGTCTTCTCCCTTTGTCTTGTCTGTGATTGACAGGAATCATTCTGACACTAGTGTAAACTACGTCTTCTCCCTTTGTCTTGTCTGTGATTGACAGGAATCATTCTGACATTTGCATTTCTCCTAAGCCTACAAGACATGACTAAATTATTTAGTATCTTAAAGGATTGTGATCAATGGGAGGTTGTTTTATCCAGTCCTTCAGTTCCCTTCTTAGTTCCTCTGACCGGATGTATGGCTCCATATGCTTAGTTCATCTGACCGGATGTATGGCTCCATATGCTTAGTTCATCTGACCGGATGTATGGCTCCATATGCTTAGTTCATCTGACCGGATGTATGGCTCCATATGCTTAGTTCATCTGACCGGATGTATGGCTCCATATGCTTAGTTCATCTGACCGGATGTATGGCTCCATATGCTTAGTTCCTCTGACCGGATGTATGGCTCCATATGCTTAGTTCATCTGACCGGATGTATGGCTCCATATGCTTAGTTCCTCTGCCCGGATGTATGGCTCCATATGCTTAGTTCATCTGACCGGATGTATGGCTCCATATGCTTAGTTTCTCTGACCGGATGTATGGCTCCATATGCTTAGTTTCTCTGACCGGATGTATGGCTCCAGTCCAGTAGTATGGAGGGAGTAGGGACAGACAGGAGTTGTCTCCAGTCCAGTAGTATGAAGGGAGGGAGACATTGCTGTACACAGCAGGTATATATTTACACTGTAGTCTCTGCTCTAAGATTTAGAACATTTCTCCATTGCTCTTACAGTTGTTCACTACATCACCAACAGTATGTGGACACGAACTCGTCAAACATCTCATTTCAAAATGATGGGCATTAATATGGAGTTGGTCCCCCTTCTGCTGCTATAACAGCCTCCACTCTTCTGGGAAGGCTTTCCACTAGATGTTGGAACATTGCTGCTATAACAGCCTCCACTCTTCTGGGAAGGCTTTCCACTAGATGTTGGAACATTGCTGCTATAACAGCCTCCACTCTTCTGGGAAGGCTTTCCACTAGATGTTGGAACATTGCTGCTATAACAGCCTCCACTCTTCTGGGAAGGCTTTCCACTAGATGTTGGAACATTGCTGCTATAACAGCCTCCACTCTTCTGGGAAGGCTTTCCACTAGATGTTGGAACATTGCTGCTATAACAGCCTCCACTCTTCTGGGAAGGCTTTCCACTAGATGTTGGAACATTGCTGCTATAACAGCCTCCACTCTTCTGGGAAGGCTTTCCACTAGATGTTGGAACATTGCTGCTATAACAGCCTCCACTCTTCTGGGAAGGCTTTCCACTAGATGTTGGTACATTGCTGCTGGGACTTGCTTCCATTCAGCCACAAGAGCATTAGTGAGGTCGGGCACTGATGTTGGGCGATTAGGCCTGGCTAGCAGTCGGCATCCCAATGGGATTGAGGTCAGGGCTCTGCGCAGGCCGGTCAAGTTCTTCCACATCGATCTCAACAAACCATTTCTGTATGGACCTCACTTTGGGGCTTTGTCATGCTGAAACAGGAAAGGGCCTTCCCCCAAACTGTTACCATAAAGTTGGAAGCACATAATCATCTAGAATGTCATTGTATGCTGTAGCATTAAGATTTCTGTTCACTGGAACTAAGGGCCTTACCCCGTATTCCTCCTCCACCAAACTTTACAGTTGGCACTATGCATTCGAGCAGGTAGCGTTACCTGGCATCGGCCAAACCCAGATTCGTCTGTCGAACTGCCAGATGGTGAAGTGTGATTAATCACTCCAGAGAAAGCGTTTCCACTGCTCCAGAGTTCAATGGCGGTGAGCTTTACACCACTCCAGCCAACACTTGGCATTGTGAATGGTGATCTTAGGCTTGTGTGCGGCTGCTCAGCCATGGAAACCCATTTCATGATGCTCCCGACCAACAGTTCTTGTGCTGACGTTGCTTCCAGAGGCAGTTTGGAACTCGGTACTGAGTGTTTTTAAACGCGCTACCTGCTTCAGCACTCGGCGGTCCCATTCTGTGAGCTGGTGTGGCCTACCACTTCGTGGCTGAGCCGTTGTTGCTCCTATATGTTCCCACCTCACAATAACAGCACTTACTGTTGACCGGGGCAGCTCTAGCAGGGAAGATATTTGACTAACTGACTTGTTGGAAAGGTGGCATCCTATGACGGTGCCACGTTGAAAGTCACTGAGCTCTTCAGTAAGGGCCATGCTACTGCCAATGTTGTGCTATGGAGGTTGCATGGCTGTGTGGTGAATTTTATACATGTCAGCAACGGGTGTGGCTGAAATGAGCTGAATCCACTCATTTGAAGGGGTGTCCACATACTTCTGTATATTTGGTGTAGTTAGACCTCAGAACATGTTCATACACATCACTGTTTATGTTCTTCTAAGTAATTGTCTGTACAGAAGCTGCTATTTAATTCTTTATTTTTCTTGTGGTTATAATATATCTATATAAAAATGAATCGTTCAGGTTGATTGTTTTACTCTCGTTCCCATTACAGTCCATTTGTTCTTATGCTTGTTGTATTTCTCAAACAATTCATTCATATGAAACATCATTGTTTCTCTTTAACTCATAAAGATATGCTGTTTTGCCACATATTGTCCAAAGCCTTACATTTGTTTTCACCAATACATTGTTGTTTTTGCCGGAAAGATGGCTTTTTATTTTAGTTTCTTAGAGGTTTAGTGACGGTATTCCTAACTGTTGTCTTTCCTGAATGAAGGACAGAGAAAGACCCCCCCCCCCCCCCAGTCCTTAATGAAGGAAAGAGATACTGACATATCCCCCCATTACTGGATCAAATAATGAGCTGCCATATCTACCCCCATTACTGATCAAATAATGAGCTGCCACATCTAACCCCATTACTGGATCAAATAATGAGCTGCCATATCTACCCCCATTACTGATCAAATAATGAGCTGCCACATCTAACCCCATTACTGGATCAAATAATGAGCTGCCATATCTACCCCCATTACTGATCAAATAATGAGCTGCCACATCTACCCCCATTACTAGATCAAATAATGAGCTGCCACATCTACCCCCATTACTAGATCAAATAATGAGCTGCCACATCTACCCCCATTACTAGATCAAATAATGAGCTGCCACATCTACCCCCATTACTAGATCAAATAATGAGCTGCCACATCTACCCCCATTACTAGATCAAATAATGAGCTGCCACATCTACCCCCATTACTAGATCAAATAATGAGCTGCCACATCTATCCCCATTACTAGATCAAATAATGAGCTGCTACTGCCACATCTACCCCATTACTAGATCAAATAATGAGCTGCCACATCTATCCCCATTACTAGATCAAATAATGAGCTGCTACTGCCACATCTACCCCCATTACTAGATCAAATAATGAGCTGCCACATCTACCCCCATTACTAGATCAAATAATGAGCTGCCACATCTACCCCCATTACTAGATCAAATAATGAGCTGCCACATCTATCCCCATTACTAGATCAAATAATGAGCTGCTACTGCTACATCTACCCCCATTACTAGATCAAATAATGAGCTGCCACATCTATCCCCATTACTAGATCAAATAATGAGCTGCTACTGCCACATCTACCCCCATTACTAGATCAAATAATGAGCTGCCACATCTACCCCCATTACTAGATCAAATAATGAGCTGCTACTGCCACATCTACCCTCCATTACTAGATCAAATAATGAGCTGCCACATCTACCCCCATTACTAGATCAAATAATGAGCTGCCACATCTATCCCCATTACTAGATCAAATAATGAGCTGCTACTGCTACATCTACCCCCATTACTAGATCAAATAATGAGCTGCCACATCTATCCCCATTACTAGATCAAATAATGAGCTGCTACTGCCACATCTACCCCCATTACTAGATCAAATAATGAGCTGCCACATCTACCCCCATTACTAGATCAAATAATGAGCTGCTACTGCCACATCTACCCTCCATTACTAGATCAAATAATGAGCTGCCACATCTACCCCCATTACTAGATCAAATAATGAGCTGCTACTGCCACATCTATCCCCCATACTAGATCAAATAATGAGCTGCCACATCTACCCCCATTACTAGATTAAATAATGAGCTGCTACTGCCACATCTATCCCCCATACTAGATCAAATAATGAGCTGCCACATCTATCCCCCATACTAGATCAAATAATGAGCTGCTACTGCCACATCTACCTCCCCATTACTAGATCAAATAATGAGCTGCCACATCTACCCCCATTACTAGATCAAATAATGAGCTGCTACTGCCACATCTATCCCCCATACTAGATCAAATAATGAGCTGCCACATCTACCCCCATTACTAGATCAAATAATGAGCTGCTACTGCCACATCTATCCCCCATACTAGATCAAATAATGAGCTGCTACTGCCACATCTACCCCCATTACTAGATCAAATAATGAGCTGCCACATCTACCCCCCATACTAGATCAAATAATGAGCTGCTACTGCCACATTTACCTCCCCATTACTAGATCAAATAATGAGCTGCTACTGCTACATCTACCCCCATTACTCTACCCCCATCTACCACCACAAACCGATGCTGGCACTAAGTCCGCACTCAATGAGCTGTATATGGCCATAAGCAAACAAGAAAATGCTCATCCAGAAGCAGCGCTCCTAGTGGCCAGGGACTTTAATGCAGGGAAACTTAAATCAGTTTGACCTCATTTCTACCAGCATGTCAAATGTGCAACCAGAGGGAAAAACTCTAGACCATCTTTACCCCACACACCGAGAGACATACAAAGCTCTCCCTCCATTTGGCAAATCTGACCATAATTCTATCCTCCTCCTGATTCCTGCAAGCAAAAACTAACTGTGTGATCATGCTCTCCGTAGCAGATGTGAGCAAGACATTTTAAACAGGTCACCATTCACAAGTCAGCGGGGCCAGACAGATTACCAGGACGTGTACTCCGAGCATGTGCTGACCAACTGGCAAGTGTCTTCACTGACATTTTCAACCTCTCCCTGACCGAGTCTGTAATACCTACATGTTTCAAACAGACCACCATAGTCCCTGTGCCCAAGAAAGCGAAGGTAACCTGCCTAAATGACTACAGCCCCATAGTACTTACATCAGTAGCCATGAAGTGCTTTGAAAGGCTGGTCATGGCTCACATCAACACCATCATCCCAGAAACCTTAGACCCACTCCAATTCGCATACCGCCCCAACAGATCCACAGATGATGCAATCTCAATCGCATTCCACATTGCCCTTTCCCACCCGGACAAAAGGAACATCTACGGTGTCAAGAATAAGCATGGGCACCCTTTGGAATGGACCTGGATATCTGCTTAGATCTTCATCTAAGTCACAACAATAGACAAACAGTCTGCTTTTTAAAAAAAAAATGTTGTACCTTTATTTAACTAGGCAAGTCAGTTAAGAACAAATTTTTATTTTCAATGACGGCCTAGGAACAGTGGGTTAACTGCCTGTTCAGGGGCAGAACGACAGATTTGTACCTTGTCAGCTCGGGGGTTTGAACTTGCAACCTTCCGGTTACTAGTCCAACGCTCTAACCACTAGGCTACCCTGCCGCCCCTGCTTAAACTAATAACACAATTATAAGTTTTCATGTCTATTGATTACACAGCGTGTAAACATTCACAGTGCAGGGTGGGAAAGTATGTGAACCCTTGGATTTAATAACTGGTTGACCCTCCTTTTGGAACCAATAACCTCAACCAAATGTTTTTTTGTAGTTGCGGATCAGACCTGCACAACGGTCAGGAGGAATTTTGGACCATTGCTCTTTACAAAACTGTTTCAGTTCAGCAATATTCTTGGGATGTCTGGTGTGAACTGCTCTCTTGAGGTCATGCCACAGTATCAATCGGGCTGAGGTCAGGACTGGGTCACTCCAGAAGGCGTATTTTCTTCTGTTGAAGCCATCCTGTTGTTGATTTACTTCTGTGTTTTGGGTCGTTGTCCTGCTGCATCACCCAACTTCTGTTGCGCTTCAATTGGCAGACGGATAGCCTTACATTCTCCTGCAAAATGTATTGATAAACTTGGGAATTCATTTTTCTGTTGACAATAGCAAGCTGTCCAGACCCTGAGGCAGCAAAGCAGCCCCAAACCATGATGCTCCCTCCACCATACTTTACAGTTGGGATGAGGTTTTGATGTTGGTGTGCTGTGCTGTGCCTTTTTTTCTCCAGTGTTTGTTCCTTCCAAACAACTCAACTTTAGTTTCATCTGTCCACAGAATATTTGCCAGTAGCGCTGTGGAACATCCAGGTGCTCTTTTGCAAACTTTTTTTTTGGACAGTAGTGGCTTCTTCCGTGGTGTCCTCCCATGAACACCATTCTTGTTTAGTGTTTTACGTATCGTAGACTCGTCAACAGAGATGACAGCATGTTCCAGATATGTCTAAATCTTCAGCTGACACTAGGATTCTTCTTAACCTCATTGGGCATTCTGCGCTGTGCTCTTGCAGTCATCTTTGCAGGATGGCCAGTCCTAGGAAGAGTAGCAACAGTGCTGAACTTTCTCCATTTATAGACCATTTGTCTTACCGTGGACTGATGAACATCAAGGCTTTTAGAGACACTTTTGTAACCCTTTCCAGCTTTATGTAAGTCAATAATTCTTAATCTTAGGTCTTCTGAGGTATCTTTTGTTCGAGGCATGGTTCACATCAGGCAATGCTTCTTGTGAATAGCAAACTCAAATTTTGTGAGTGTTTTGTATAGGGCAGGGTAACTCTAACCAACATCTCGTCTCATTGATTGGACTCCAGGTTAGCTGACCCATGACTCCAAGTAGCTTTTGAAGAAGTCATTAGCCTAAGGGTTCACATACTTTTTCCAACCTACACTGTGAATGTATTCAATATAGACAAGAAAAATACAAGAATTTGCGTGTTATTAGTTTAAGCACACTGTGTGTCTGTTCTGACGTAGATGGTCAGATAAAATGCTTACCAATTTATGCAGAAATCCAGGTAATTCCAAAGGGTTCACATACTTTTTCTTGCCACTGTATGTGAGCAAGCTATTCATTGACTACAGCTCAGCGATCAACACCATAGTGCCCACACAACTCATCACTAAGCTAAGGACCCTGGGACTAAACACCTCCCCCTGCAACTGGATCAAGGACTTCCTGACGGGCCGCCTCCCATGTGGTAAGGGTAGGTAACAACACATCTGCCACGTCAATACAGGCAACAACATCCCTGCCACGCTAATCCTCAACCCGGGGGCCCCTCAGGGTGCGTGCTTAGTCCCCTCCTGTATTCCCTGTTCACCCACGACTGTGTGGAAAGCACGACTCCAACACCATTAAGTTTGCTTACGACACAAGTGGTAGGCCTGATCATCGACAAGGATGAAACAGCCTATAGGGGTGAGAGACCTGGCAGTGTGGTGCCAGGACAACAACCTCTCCCTCAGCGTGAGCAAGACAAAGGAGATGATCGTGGACTACAGGAAAAGGAGGGCCGAACACGCCCCTTTCACATTGACGGTGCTGTAGTGTAGCAGGTTGAGATCTTTTAAGTTCCTTGGTGTCCACATCACCAACAAACTCATGGTCCAAACATACTAAGGCAGTCGCGAAGAGGGCACAACAACACCTTTCCCCCTCAGGAGACTGAAAAGATTTGGCATGGTTCCCCAGATCCTCAAACTTCTACAGCTGCACCATCGAGAGCATCCTGACCGATTGCATCATCGCCTGGTATGGCAACTGCTTGGCATTCCGATTGTTTGGCGCTACAGAGGGTAGTGTGTATGGCCCAGTACATCACTGGGTCAAAGCTTCCTGTCATCCAGGACCTACAGTGCATTCAGAATGTATTCAGACCCCTTGACTTTTTCCACATTTTGTTAAATTACAGCCTTTTTCTAAAATGGATTAAATTAAACAATTTCCTCAGCAATCTACACACAACTCCCCATAATGACAAAGGTAAAACAGTTTTTTAGACATGTTTGCTAATTTATTAAAAAACAGAAATACCTTATTTACGTACGTATTAATACCTTTGCTTTGAGACTCAAATTGATCTCAGGTGCATCCTGTTTCCATCGATCATCCTTCAGATGTTTCTACAACTTGATTGGAGATCACCTGAGATAAATTCTATTGATTGGACATGATTTGGAAAGGCACACACCTGTCTACATAAGGTCCCACAGTTAACAGTGAATTTCAGAGCAAAAACCAAGCCATGAGGTCAAAGGAATTGTCCTCCAAGACAGGATTGTGTCGAGGCACAGATCTGGGGAAGGGTACCGAAACAATTATGCAGCATTGAAGGTCCCCAAGAAATCAGTGGCTTCCATCATTATTAAAAAAAAAAATTCTCCCCAATTTCGTGGTTTCCAATTGATAGTTAGTCTTGTCTCATCGCTGCAACTCCCGTACGGACTCAGGAGAGGCGAAGGTCGAGAGCCATACGTCCTCCGAAACACAACCCAACCTAGCTGCACTGCTTCTTGACACAACGCCCATCCAACCCGGAAGCCAGCCGCACCAATGTGTAGGAGGAAACACTGTACACCTGGCGACCTGATCAGCGTGCACTGCGCCCGGCCTGCCACAGGAGTCGCTAGTGCGCGATGAGACAAGGATATCCCTTCCGGCCAAACCCTCCCTAACCCGGACGACGCTGGGCCAATTGCGCGTCGCCCCATGGACCTCCCGGTCGCGGCCGACTGCGACAGAGCCTGGGCTCAAACCCAGAATCTCTGGTGGCACAGCTAAGCTTAGTGCCATAGACCACTGCACCACCTGGGCGGCCCACCTCCATCATTCTTAAATGGACGAAGTTGAAACCACCAAGACTCTTCCTAGAGCTGGCCGCCCAGCCAACTTCAGAATTGTGAGAAGGGCCTTGGTCAGGGAGGTGACCAAGAACCAAATGGTCACTCTGACAGAGCTCTAGAGTTCTTCTGTGGAGATGGTAGAATCTTCCAGAAGGACAACCATCTCTGCAGCACTTCACCAATCAGGCCTTTATGGTAGAGTGGCTAGATGGAAGGCACTCCTCAGTAAAAGGCACATGGCTTTCATCAAGCTGCCCACTCAAGAAAAAGCTTAAAACGGTAACCAGTGCCTGCAGCCTAGTTCAGGTTAGCAACCCTTTGCCTTGATGACAGCTTTGCACACTCTTGGCATTATCTCATCCAGCTTCACCTGTAATTGATTTACAACAGTCTTGAAGGAGTTCCCACATATGCTGAGCACTTGTTGGCTGCTTTTCCTTCACTCTGCGGTCCGACTCATCCTAAACCATCTCAATGTGTTTGAGGTCGAGGGGTTATGGAGGCCAGGTCATCTGATGCAGCACTCCATCACTCTCCTTTTTGGTAAAATAGCCCTTACACAACCTGGAGGTGTTGGGTCATTATCCTGTTGAAAAACAAATGATAGTCCCACTACGCCATGCCATCTGGTTTGGGCTTATCACTGCAGAATGCTGTTGTAGCCATGTTGGTTATGTGCCTTGAATTCTAAATAAATCACAGACAGTGTCACCAGCAAAGCACCCGCACACCATCACACCACCTCCATGCTTTACGGTGGGAACTACACATGCGGAGATCATCCGTTCACCCACACCGCGTCTCACAAAAACACGGCGGTTGGAACCAAAAATCTCCAATTTGGACTCCAGACCAAAGGACACATTTCAACCGGTCTAATGTCCATTGCTCGTGTTTCTTGGCCCAAGTGACACTTCTTCTTATTGGTGTTCTCTAGTAGTGGTTTCTTTGCAGCAATTCAACCATGAAGGCCTGATTCACACAGTCTCCTCTGAACAGTTGATGTTGATGTGTCTCTTACTTGAATCAGTGAAGCATTTATTTGGCTGCAATTTCTGAGGCTGGTAACTCTAATGAACTTATCCCCTGCAGTAGAGGTAACTCTGGGTCTTCCATTCCTGTGGCGGTCCTCATGAGAGCCCGTTTCATCATATTGAATGATGGTTTTTGCAACTGCACTTGAAGAAACTTTCAATGTTCTTGAAATGTTCTGTATTGACTGACCTTCATGTCTTAAATTAATGATGGACTGTCGTTTCTCTTTGCTTATTTGAGCTGTTCTTGCCATAATATGGACTTGGTATTTTACCAAATAGGGCTATCTTCTGTATACCAACCCTACCTTGTCACAACACAACTGATTGGCTCAAACACACAACTGATTGGCTCAAACACATTAAGGAAAACAATTACAAAAATAACTGAAAGGCACAGCTGTTTAATTTAAATGCATTCCAGGCGACTACCTTATGAAGCTGGTTGAGAGAATGCCAAGAGTGGGCAAAGCTGTCATCCAGGCAAAGGTTTGCTATTTGAAGAAACTAAAATATAAAATACTTTTTGATTTGTGTCAAACTTTTGTTTACTACATGATTCCATGTGTTATTTCATAGTTTTGATGTCTTCACCATTATTCTACAAAAAGTAAAAATAAGAAAAACCCTTGAATGAAGAGGTGTTTTAAAACTTTTGACCGGTAGTGTATATTATAAGCAAAAGGATGTTCCCCAATGCTGGAAGGGGGGCCTGAGTGAAAAAGTTTGGGAACTCTTGCTGTACCTGATATGCTTAATTCAGTATGCCACTATACATGTTCTGAGACGATCCAGAGATACTCAAAGATACTGATGTATGGTGAATTTTGTTCTGGGGGAAGAGCGCCACCGTGTCGCTAAAGCTAGAATCGTTACGATGCCTCAAAAACTACAACAACCGGCAAACAACTCATATCCGGGCTCCAGTCAATGACGTCGCCGTTGACTTTTACGTCTGTTGATAAAATATCAAGACGTGCCCACAGGGACGTTAGGCTTTACAAACATTGCTTCTGCAAAAAGGTAAAGGAAGTAGCGAAGCTAACAGTTTGACATGAATAAGCAGTTCACTTGGAGATGTGCTTTCAAAGAAGCCAGCTACTGTTTTGAAACGTTTGATAATGTTGGTTTTAATTGTCCATACATGGCTAGCTAGCTAGTTACATAAGTTAACTGTTTGTTTTGCACACATTGCCAAGGAAGACCCAAGTGCTCGCAGCTAACGTTAGCTTGCTCTGCATGGCATATAACAACGTTACTGTTATGCTAACGTTAGCTCGCAAGTTACAGTACAGTAGGACCGAAGATACTGCTGGTAGAACTAGCTAACGTTACTAGCTAGCTAGCATCTTTCCTAAGGTATGTTTTGGACATTCAACCAAGCTGTATGTCTGATTTATGAATAAAACATTGTTTTATTGTATCTAACTATTGCACACGTAGGCGTTATACTTTGCCAATGCATCGTGGTCCCAGTCTGATTATGGGAACATCTCTGCGTTGTTTTCCTGTTTATTTTCCTCTTTAAGGTGTAGCGGTGGTTCAGATAGAAGACCAGGAAAGGTACAGGAAGTGACGGTGCTTCCTTGTTGCCATGGCGTCTGAGCTGCAGGAGGCGATCTGCATGGCCAAGCAGGAGCGTCACAAGAACCTGTTCCTCAACTACAGGTGTGTTTTATTAAGGCATGTTACTATGTGTTAAATGTAAGTTATATGTGCTATCCTTGATTCAACCTGTTCCTCAACTACAGGTGTGTTTTATTAAGGCATGTTACTATGTGTTAAATGTAAGTTATATGTGCTATCCTTGATTCAACCTGTTCCTCAACTACAGGTGTGTTTTATTAAGGCATGTTACTATGTGTTAAATGTAAGTTATATGTGCTAGCCTTGATTCAACCTGTTCCTCAACTACAGGAACCTGAACAACTTTCCGGTCGAGCTGCTGAAAGATGAAGGACTACAGTTCCTACAGAGGCTTTATATGAAGAGGAACTCACTCACCACGCTGGTACGGACTGGTGGGGTCTCTGGTCCAGAACTCTCTCACCACGCTGGTACGGACTGGTGGGTTCTCTGGTCCAGAACTCTCTCACCACGCTGGTACGGACTGGTGGGGTCTCTGGTCCAGAACTCTCTCACCACGCTGGTACGGACTGGTGGGGTCTCTGGTCCAGAACTCTCTCACCACGCTGGTACGGACTGGTGGGGTCTCTGGTCCAGAACTCTCTCACCACGCTGGTACGGACTGGTGGAGTCTCTGGTCCAGAACTCTCTCACCACGCTGGTACGGACTGGTGGGGTCTCTGGTCCAGAACTCTCTCACCACGCTGGTACGGACTGGTGGAGTCTCTGGTCCAGAACTCTCTCACCACGCTGGTACGGACTGGTGGGGTCTCTGGTCCAGAACTCTCTCACCACGCTGGTACGGACTGGTGGGGTCTCTGGTCCAGAACTCTCTCACCACGCTGGTACGGACTGGTGGGGTCTCTGGTCCAGAACTCTCTCACCACGCTGGTACGGACTGGTGGGGTCTCTGGTCCAGAACTCTCTCACCACGCTGGTACGGACTGGTGGGGTCTCTGGTCCAGAACTCTCTCACCACGCTGGTACGGCTTGGTGGGGTCTCTGGTCCAGAACACTCTCACCACGCTGGTACGGACTGTTGGGGTCTCTGGTCCAGAACTCTCTCACCACGCTGGTACGGACTGGTGGGGTCTCTGGTCCAGAACACTCTCACCACGCTGGTACGGCTTGGTGGGGTCTCTGGTCCAGAACTCTCTCACCACGCTGGTACGGCTTGGTGGGGTCTCTGGTCCAGAACTCTCTCACCACGCTGGTACGGACTGATGGGGTCTCTGGTCCAGAACTCTCTCACCACGCTGGTACGGACTGGTGGGGTCTCTGGTCCAGAACTCTCTCACCACTCTGGTACGGACTGGTGGGGTCTCTGGTCCAGAACTCTCTCACCACGCTGGTACGGACTGGTGGGGTCTCTGGTCCAGAACTCTCTCACCACGCTGGTACGGACTGGTGTGGTCTCTGGACCAGGCTGTTACGTAACACCTTGGACCAGAGCTAGGTGTCTGTCCGGCATAGTTTAGATCCAGTATTTATGTGTGGTAACTCTCATTCTGTAGCCTGGCTCTTAGTGATGTCAGTTTTCTATAATTTGATTGTGGTCTGTGTTCTAAAAATATGCTTTCTCTCCTTTCTGCAGCCCGATAATCTAGCACAGAAGCTCCCCAACTTAATAGAGCTGTAAGTATAGAAGCTCCCCAACTTAATAGATCTGTAAGTATAGAAGCTCCCCTATTTAATAGATCTGTAATTATAGAAGCTCCCCAACTTAATAGAGCTGTAAGTATAGAAGCTCCCCAACTTAATAGAGCTGTAAGTATAGAAGCTCCCCAACTTAATAGAGCTTTAAGTATAGAAGCTCCCCAATTTAATAGAGCTGTAAGTATAGAAGCGCCCCAACTTAATAGATCTGTAAGTATAGAAGCTCCCCAACTTAATAGAGCTGTAAGTATAGAAGCTCCCCTATTTAATAGAGCTGTAAGTATAGAAGCGCCCCTATTTAATAGATCTGTAAGTATAGAAGTGCCCCAACTTAATAGAGCTCCAAGTGTATAAAAGCATATTTTCTTACTGTAGGAAAGACATCGGGCAGGAATGCATAGGAACTGTTGGACCAGCAGTTTGCATGCGTCCACTAGATGGCACTACAGTTACAGATGCATTATATTCTGGGAAAGTAATCAACCGTTGTGGTCTTTCACATGTTTGGTACTTTTTACTTGTTGACACTTGTCAATCTTTTAAAGTGTCATTGCTCTTTGTCTCTTCAAGGTATCTGCATTCCAACAATATAACCTGTGTTCCTGAAGGTGATTTCTCAATGATCTTCAGTCATTTAGTAGAGGCTGATACTATTATACTGAGTTACTTACATTCAACACCTTGTCAGTACTACATAGAGCCATGACTACATGGAACTCTATTCCACATCAAGTAACTGATGCAGCAGTAGAATCATATAAAACAATGCACCTTATTGAACAGCAGGGACTGTGAAGCAACACAAACACAGGCACAGACATGTGCATACAATCACACCAAAACATAGGCACTATACACACACGTACACACAGATTTTGTATTTTAGATATGTTGTAGTAGAGTGGTCCAAGGGAACACACTTCATGTGTTGTGAAATGTAAGGTTTAAAAAAATAAAAGCAATTTAAGCCTTCATTTTGCTGGAAGAGTAACTGCTGCCTTGGCAGGAACTAATGGGGAACCATAATAAACCCCAGGAAGAGTAGCTGCTGCCTTGGCAGGAATTAATGGGGATCCATAATAAACCCCAGGAAGAGTAGCTGCTGCCTTGGCAGGAACTAATGGGGAACCACAACAAACCCCAGGAAGAGTAGCTGCTGCCTTGGCAGGAACTAATGGGGAACCACAACAAACCCCAGGAAGAGTAGCTGCTGCCTTGTCAGGAACTAATGGGGAACCATAACAAACCCCAGGAAGAGTAGCTGCTGCCTTGGCAGGAACTAGTGGGGATCCATAATAAACCCCAGGAAGAGTAGCTGCTGCCTTGGCAGGAACTAATGGGGATCCATAATAAACCCTAGGAAGAGTAGCTGCTGCCTTGGCAGGAACTAATGGGGATCCATAATAAACCCCAGGAAGAGTTGCTGCTGCCTTGGCAGGAACTAATGGGGATCCATAATAAACCCCAGGAAGAGTAGCTGCTGCCTTGGCAGGAACTAATGGGGATCCATAATAAACCCCAGGAAGAGTAGCTGCTGCCTTGGCAGGAACTAATGGGGATCATAATAAACCCCAGGAAGAGTAGCTGCTGCCTTGGCAGGAACTAATGGGGATCCATAATAAACCCCAGGAAGAGTAGCTGCTGCCTTGACAGGAACTAATGGGGATCCATAATAAACCCCAGGAAGAGTTGCTGCTGCCTTGGCAGGAACTAATGGGGATCCATAATAAACCCTAGGAAGAGTAGCTGCTGCCTTGGCAGGAACTAATGGGGATCCATAATAAACCCCAGGAAGAGTAGCTGCTGCCTTGACAGGAACTAATGGAGATCCATAATAAACCCCAGGAAGAGTAGCTGCTGCCTTGGCAGGAACTAGTGGGGATCCACAATAATCCCCAGGAAGAGTAGCTGCTGCCTTGACAGGAACTAGTGGGGATCCACAATAATCCCCAGGAAGAGTATCTGCTGCCTTGGCAACAGGAACTAATGGGGATCCATAATAAATACACATACAGGTATTCCAACCAGTGTTGTCATTTGAAGGTTTACACAGTAAACAAACAGTTGTATTGAAGCCAAGTATCTGACTGTATAATGTTTTCTGAGTTACTGATAACCAGTTACCATTGAGGAGGTTCTATCTTATATAGTATGGTAGTGTAAACATCACCTTTAAGATGCCTGTCCTCAGCTATAGGTAACCTGTCCTCAGCTATACGTGACCTGTCCTCAGCGATAGGTAACCTGTCCTCAGCTATAGGTAATCTGTCCTCAGCTATAGGTAACCTGTCCTCGGTGATAGGTAACCTGTCTTGTCCTCAGCTATAGGTAACCTGTCTTGTCCTCAGCTATAGGTAACCTGTCTTGTCCTCAGCTATAGGTAACCTGTCTTGTCCTCAGCTATAGGTAACCTGTCTTGTCCTCAGCTATAGGTAACCTGTCCTGTCCTCAGCTATAGGTAACCTGTCCTGTCCTCAGCTATAGGTAACCTGTCTTGTCCTCAGCTATAGGTAACCTGTCTTGTCCTCAGCTATAGGTAACCTGTCCTCAGCTATAGGTAACCTGTCCTCAGCTATAGGTAACCTGTCCTCAGCTATAGGTAACCTGTCCTCAGCTATAGGTAACCTGTCCTCAGCTATAGGTAAGCTGTCCTCAGCTATAGGTAAGCTGTCTTGTCCTCAGCTTTAGTTAAGCTGTCCTGTCCTCAGCTATAGGTAACCTGTCTTGTCCTCAGCTATAGGTAACCTGTCTTGTCCTCAGCTATAGGTAACCTGTCTTGTCCTCAGCTATAGGTAACCTGTCTTGTCCTCAGCTATAGGTAACCTGTCTTGTCCTCAGCTATAGGTAAGCTGTCTTGTCCTCAGCTATAGGTAAGCTGTCTTGTCCTCAGCTATAGGTAAGCTGTCTTGTCCTCAGCTATAGGTAAGCTGTCCTGTTCTCAGCTATAGGTAACCTGTCCTCAGCTATAGGTAACCTGTCCTCAGCTATAGGTAACCTGTCCTCAGCTATAGGTAACCTGTCCTCAGCTATAGGTAAGCTGTCTTGTCCTCAGCTATATGTAACCTGTCTTGTCCTCAGCTATAGGTAACCTGTCCTGTCCTCAGCTATAGGTAACCTGTCCTGTCCTCAGCTATAGGTAACCTGTCCTCAGCTATAGGTAACCTGTCCTCAGCTATAGGTAACCTGTCCTGTCCTCAGCTATAGGTAACCTGTCCTCTGCTATAGGTAACCTGTCCTGTCCTCAGCTATAGGTAACATGTCCTGTCCTCAGCTATAGGTAACCTGTCCTGTCCTCAGCTATAGGTAACCTGTCCTGTCCTCAGCTATAGGTAACCTGTCCTGTCCTCAGCTATAGGTAAACTGTCCTGTCCTCAGCTATAGGTAACCTTCCTGTCCTCAGCTATAGGTAACCTGTCCAGGCTGCAGTCTTTAGACCTGAGTGACAACGCTCTGCAAGTCATCTGTCCAGAGATCGGCAGGCTGAGGTCCTTACGACACCTGAGACTGGCCAACAACCAGCTGAAATACCTGCCTCCAGGTAAGACTGACCAACAACCAGCTGAAATACCTGCCTCCAGGTAAGACTGGCCAACAACCAGCTGAAATACCTGCCTCTAGGTACCGGTACCGAGTCAATGTGGAGACTATATACAGGGGGTACTGGTACAGAGTCAATGTGGAGACTATATACAGGGGGTACCAGTACAGAGTCAATGTGGAGGCTATATACAGGGGGTACCGGTACAGAGTCAATGTGGAGGCTATATACAGGGGGTACCGGTACAGAGTCAATGTGGAGGCTATATACAGGGGGTACCGGTACAGAGTCAATATGGAGGCTATATACAGGGGGTACCGGTACCGAGTCAATGTGGAGGCTATATACAAGGGGTACCGGTACAGAGGCAATGTGGAGGCTATATACAGGGGGTACCGGTACAGAGTCAATGTGGAGGCTATATACAGGGGGCACCGGTACAGAGTCAATGTGGAGGCTATATACAGGGGGTACCGGTACAGAGTCAATGTGGAGGCTATATACAGGGGGCACCGGTACAGAGTCAATGTGGAGGCTATATACAGGGGGTACCGGTACAGAGTCAATGTGGAGGCTATATACAGGGGGTACCGGTACAGAGTCAATGTGGAGGCTATATACAGGGGGTACCGGTACAGAGTCAATGTGGAGGCTATATACAGGGGGTACCGGTACAGAGTCAATGTGGAGGCTATATACAGGAGGCTATATACAGGGTGTACCGGTACAGAGTCAATGTGGAGGCTATATACAGGGGCTACCAGTACAGAGTCAATGTGGAGGCTATATACAGGGGTTACCGGTACAGAGTCAATGTGGAGGCTATATACAGGGTGTACCGGTACAGAGTCAATGTGCGGGGGTACAGTTTGAGGTCATTTGCACATGTAGGTAGGGGTAAATTTCACTATGCATAGATAATGAACATCTCTGTGTGTCTCTCTCTCTCTCTGTCTCTCTCTGTCTCTGTCGCTCTCTCTCTCTCTCTCTCTCTCTCTCTCTCTCTCTCTGTCTCCTAACTGAGATTGGAGCCCTATGTGACCTCTTTCATTTCTCTCTCACACAGAGATTGGAGCCCTGTGTGACCTAGAGACCCTGGATGTCAGTAGGAATGTGTTGGTGTGTCTCCCAGAGCGGCTGCACCAGTGTCTGTCTCTCCAGTGTCTCACTGCTGACAGGAACAACCTGACCAGCTTCCCAAGACAGCTCTGCCAGCTCCACAGCCTCAACGAGCTCAGTATGGCTGCTAACCAACTCACCTCTCTACCCCTAGGTTAGTATGGGGTCAGAGGTCACCACAGCCTCAACCAACTCAGTAATGCTGCTAACCAACTCACCTCTCTACCCCTAGGTTAGTATGGGGTCAGAGTTCACCACATCCTCAACCAGCTCAGTATGGCTGTTAACCAACTCACCTCTCTACCCCTAGGTTAGTATGGGGTCAGAGTTCACCACAGCCTCAACCAGCTCAGTATGGCTGTTAACCAACTCACCTGTCTACCCCTAGGTTAGTATGGGGTCAGAGTTCACCATAGCCTCAACCAGCTCAGTATGGCTGTTAACCTAGGGGTAGAGAGGTGAGTTGGTTAACAGCCATACTGAGCTGGTTGAGGCTGTGGTGAACTCTGACCCCATACTAACCTAGGGGTAGAGAGGTGAGTTGGTTATCAGAATCCTATTGGACCCTATATGATTCTCACATTTCTATTGGATGTTGTATCACATCTATCAGAATCCTATTGGACCCTATATGATTCTCACATTCCTATTGGATGTTGTATCACATCTATCAGAATCCTATTGGACCCTATATTACAACCAGCATGTCCAGAGATACAACCTCTCTCATCATCACCCAGTGCCTGGGCTTACCTCCGCTGTACCCGCACCCCACCATACCCCTGTTTGCGCATTATGCCCTGAATATATTCTACCATGCCCAGAAACCTGCTCCTCTTATTCTCTGTCCCCAACGCCCTAGGCGACCAGTTTTGATAGCCTTCAGCCGCACCCTCATACTACTCCTTCTCTGTTCCGCGGGTGATGTGGAGGTAAACCCAGGCCCTGCATGTCCCCAGGCACCCTCATTTGTTGACTTCTGTGATCGAAAAAGCCTTGGTTTCATGCATGTCAACATCAGAAGCCTCCTCCCTAAGTGTGTCTTACTCACTGCTCTAGCACACTCTGCTAACCCTGATGTCCTTGCCGTGTCTGAATCCTGGCTCAGGAAGGCCACCAAAAATTCTGAGATTTCCATACCCAACTATAACATCTTCCGTCAAGATAGAACTGCCAAAGGGGGAGGAGTTGCAGTCTACTGCAGAGATAGCCTGCAAAGTAATGTCATACTCTCCAGGTCCATACCCAAACAGTTCGAACTACTAATTTTGAAAATTACTCTCTCCAGAAATAAGTCTCTCACTGTTGCCGCCTGCTACCGACCCCCCTCAGCTCCCAGCTGTGCCCTGGACACCATTTGTGAATTGATCGCCCCCCATCTAGCTTCAGAGTTTGTTCTGTTAGGTGACCTAAACTGGGATATGCTTAACACCCCGGCAGTCCTACAATCTAAGCTAGATGCCCTCAATCTCACTCAAATCATCAAGGAACCCACCAGGTACAACCCTAACTCTGTAAACAAGGGCACCCTCATTGACGTCATCCTGACCAACTGGCCCTCCAAATACACCTCCGCTGTCTACAACCAGGATCTCAGCGATCACTGCCTCATTGCCTGTATCCGCTACGGAGCCGCAGTCAAACGACCACCCCTCATCACTGTCAAACGCTCCCTAAAACACTTCTGTGAGCAGGCCTTTCTAATCGACCTGGCCCGGGTATCCTGGAAGGACATTGACCTCATCCCGTCAGTTGAGGATGCCTGGTCTTTCTTTAAAAGTAACTTCCTCACCATTTTAGATAAGCATGCTCCGTTCAAAAAATGCAGAACTAAGAACAGATATAGCCCCTGGTTCACTCCAGACCTGACTGCCCTCGACCAGCACAAAAACATCCTGTGGCGGACTGCGCTAACATCGAATAGTCCCCGCGATATGCAACTGTTCAGGGAAGTCAGGAACCAATACACACAGTCAGTCAGGAAAGCTAAAGCCAACTTCTTCAGGCAGAAGTTTGCATCCTGTAGCTCCAACTCCAAAAAGTTCTGGGACACTGTGAAGTCCATGGAGAACAAGAGCACCTCCTCCCAGCTGCCCACTGCACTGAGACTAGGTAACATGGTCACCACCGATAAATCCATGATTATCGAAAACTTCAACAAGCATTTCTCAACGGCTGGCCATGCCTTCCGCCTGGCTACTCCAACCTCGGACAACAGCTCCCCCCCCCCGCAGCTACTCGCCCAAGCCTCTCCAGGTTCTCCTTTACCCAAATCCAGATAGCAGATGTCCTGAAAGAGCTGCAAAACCTGGACCCGTACAAATCAGCTGGGCTGGACAATCTGGACCCTCTATTCCTGAAACTATCCGCCGCCATTGTCGCAACCCCTATTACCAGCCTGTTCAACCTCTCTTTCATATCGTCTGAGATCCCCAAGGATTGGAAAGCTGCCGCAGTCATCCCCCTCTTCAAAGGGGGCGACACCCTGGACCCAAACTGTTACAGACCTATATCCATCCTGCCCTGCCTATCTAAGGTCTTCGAAAGCCAAGTCAACAAACAGGTCACTGACCATCTTGAATCCCACCGTACCTTCTCCGCTGTGCAATCTGGTTTCCGAGCCGGTCACGGGTGTACCTCAGCCACGCTCAAGGTACTAAACGATATCATAACCGCCATCGATAAAAGACAGTACTGTGCAGCCGTCTTCATAGACCTTGCCAAGGCTTTCGACTCTGTCAATCACCGTATTCTTATCGGCAGACTCAGTAGCCTCGGTTTTTCGGATGACTGCCTTGCCTGGTTCACCAATTACTTTGCAGACAGAGTTCAGTGTGTCAAATCGGAGGGCATGCTGTCCGGTCCTCTGGCAGTCTCTATGGGGGTGCCACAGGGTTCAATTCTCGGGCCGACTCTTTTCTCTGTATATATCAATGATGTTTCTCATGCTGCGGGCGATTCCCTGATCCACCTCTACGCAGACGACACCATTCTATATACTTCCGGCCCGTCCTTGGACACTGTGCTATCTAACCTCCAAACGAGCTTCAATGCCATACAGCACTCCTTCCGTGGCCTCCAACTGCTCTTAAACGCTAGTAAAACCAAATGCATGCTTTTCAACCGTTCGCTGCCTGCACCCGCACGCCTGACCAGCATCACCACCCTGGATGGTTCCGACCTTGAATATGTGGACATCTATAAGTACCTAGGTGTCTGGCTAGACTCTAAACTCTCCTTCCAGACCCATATCAAACATCTCCAATCGAAAATCAAATCAAGAGTCGGCTTTCTATTCCGCAACAAAGCCTCCTTCACTCACGCCGCCAAACTTACCCTAGTAAAACTGACTATCCTACCGATCCTCGACTTCGGCGACGTCATCTACAAAATTGCTTCCAACACTCTACTCAGCAAACTGGATGCAGTTTATCACAGTGCCATCCGTTTTGTCACTAAAGCACCTTATACCACCCACCACTGCGACTTGTATGCTCTAGTCGGCTGGCCCTCGCTACATATTCGTCGCCAGACCCACTGGCTCCAGGTCATCTACAAGTCCATGCTAGGTAAAGCTCCGCCTTATCTCAGCTCACTGGTTACGATGGCAACACCCATCCGTAGCACGCGCTCCAGCAGGTGTATCTCACTGATCATCCCTAAAGCCAACACCTCATTTGGCCGCCTTTCGTTCCAGTTCTCTGCTGCCTGTGACTGGAACGAATTGCAAAAATCGCTGAAGTTGGAGACTTTTATCTCCCTCACCAACTTTAAACATCTGCTATCCGAGCAGCTAACCGATCGCTGCAGCTGTACATAGTCTATTGGTAAATAGCCCACCCATTTTCACCTACCTCATCCCCATACTGTTTTTATTTATTTATTTTTATTTTTCTGCTCTTTTGCACACCAATATCTCTACCTGTACATAACCATCTGATCATTTATCACTCCAGTGTTAATCTGCATAATTGTAATTATTTGCCTACCTTCTCATGCCTTTTGCACACAATGTATATATAGACTCCCCTTTTTTTCTACTGTGTTATTGACTTGTTAATAGTTTACTCCATGTGTAACTCTGTGTTGTCTGTTCACACTGCTATGCCTTATCTTGGCCAGGTCGCAGTTGCAAATGAGAACTTGTTCTCAACTAGCCTACCTGGTTAAATAAAGGTGAAATAAAAAAATAAATAAATATATGATTCTCACATTCCTATTGGATGTTGTATCACCTCTATCAGAATCCTATTGGACCCTATATGATTCTCACATTCCTATTGGATGTTGTATCACCTCTATCAGAATCCTATTGGACCCTATATGATTCTCACATTCCTATTGGATGTTGTAACACCTCTATCAGAATCCTATTGGACCCTATATGATTCTCACATTCCTATTGGATGTTGTATCACCTCTATCAGAATCCTATTGGACCCTATATGATTCTCACATTCCTGTTGGATGTTGTATCACATCTATCAGAATCCTATTGGACCCTATATGATTCTCACATTCCTATTGGATGTTGTATCACCTCTATCAGAATCCTATTGGACCCTATATGATTCTCACATTCCTGTTGGATGTTGTATCACATCTATCAGAATCCTATTGGACCCTATATGATTCTCACATTCCTATTGGATGTTGTATCACCTCATCAGAATCCTATTGGACCCTATATGATTCTCACATTCCTATTGGATGTTGTATCACCTCATCAGAATCCTATATTAGACTGTTTTCCCTATTGGAAATCAAAAGTAACCGATTATATAGTATCCAGTTTTAACAATACAAAACATCCACATACAAATAACAACATACAGACACAGACAAACATCCACAACATCACCCCTGTCCAGACCCACCTGCCCACAGCCCTATCTCCAGACAAACATCCACAACATCACCCCTGTCCAGACCCACCTGCCCACAGCCCTATCTCCAGACAAACATCCACAACATCACCCCTGTCCAGACCCACCTGCCCACAGCCCTATCTCCAGACAAACATCCACAACATCACCCCTGTCCAGACCCACCTGCCCACAGCCCTATCTCCAGACAAACATCCACAACATCACCCCTGTCCAGACCCACCTGCCCACAGCCCTATCTCCAGACAAACATCCACAACATCACCCCTGTCCAGACCCACCTGCCCACAGCCCTATCTCCAGACAAACATCCACAACATCACCCCTGTCCAGACCCACCTGCCCACAGCTCTATCTCCAGACAAACATCCACAACATCACCCCTGTCCAGACCCACCTGCCCACAGCCCTATCTCCAGACAAACATCCACAACATCACCCCTGTCCAGACCCACCTGCTCACACTGTATGTTTTGCTTGGCCAGAGCTCAGTCATCAGCCAGCCAGCCAGGGAGGTATGGGCAGACAGCCAGGGAGGCTGTGTGTTTTACTGGGCTAGTCCTAGCTCAGGTGTAGGGGCGCGTGGCTCTCCCATGGCCCTACCATGTGCCACTGTAGTAGTTAGACCAGTCAGGGATTACAGAGGCCTGTCTGATATATGATAGATGTGCCTGTCTGATAGATGTGCCTGTCTGATAGATGTGCCTGTCTGATAGATGTGCCTGTCTGATAGATGTGCCTGTCTGATAGATGATAGATGTGCCTGTCTGATAGTTGTGCCTGTCTGATAGATGATAGATGTGCCTGTCTGATAGATGTGCCTGTCTGATAAATGGTAGATGTGCATGTCTGATAGATGTGCATGTCTGATAGATGTGCCTGTCTGATAGATGTGCCTGTCTGATAGATGTGACTGTCTGATAATGATAGATGTGCCTGTCTGATAGATGTGCCTCTCTGATGTGCCTGTCTGATAGATGTGACTGTCTGATAGGTGTGACTGTCTGATAATGATAGATGTTCCTGTCTGATAATATTGTGGGGGTGACTGTCTGATAATATTGTGGGGGTGTCTGATAATATTGTGGGGGTGCCTGTCTGATAATATTGTGAGGGTGCCTGTCTGATAATATTGTGGGGGTGCCTGTCTGATAATATTGTGAGGGTGCCTGTCTGATAATATTGTGAGGGTGCCTGTCTGATAATATTGTGAGGGTGCCTGTCTGATAATATTGTGGGGGTGCCTGTCTGATAATATTGTGAGGGTGCCTGTCTGATAATATTGTGGGGGTGTCTGATAATATTGTGAGGGTGCCTGTCTGATAATATTGTGGGGGTGTCTGATAATATTGTGGGGGTGTCTGATAATATTGTGAGGGTGCCTGTCTGATAATATTGTGGGGGTGTCTGATAATATTGTGGGGGTGTCTGATAATATTGTGGGGGTGTCTGATAATATTGTGGGGGTGTCTGATAATATTGTGGGGGTGTCTGATAATATTGTGGGGGTGCCTGTCTGATAATATTGTGAGGGTGCCTGTCTGATAATATTGTGGGGGTGACTGATAATATTGTGGGGGTGCCTGTCTGATAATATTGTGGGGGTGTCTGATAATATTGTGGGGGTGTCTGATAATATTGTGAGGGTGCCTGTCTGATAATATTGTGGGGGTGCCTGTCTGATAATATTGTGGGGGTGCCTGTCTGATAATATTGTGGGGGTGACTGATAATATTGTGGTGGTGCCTGTCTGATAATATTGTGAGGGTGCCTGTCTGATAATATTGTGGGGGTGTCTGATAATATTGTGGGGGTGCCTGTCTGATAATATTGTGGGGGTGTCTGATAATATTGTGGGGGTGCCTGTCTGATAATATTGTGGGGGTGCCTGTCTGATAATATTGTGGGGGTGTCTGATAATATTGTGGGGGTGCCTGTCTGATAATATTGTGGGGGTGTCTGATAATATTGTGGGGGTGCCTGTCTGATAATATTGTGGGGGTGTCTGATAATATTGTGGGGGTGCCTGTCTGATAATATTGTGGGGGTGTCTGATAATATTGTGGGGGTGTCTGATAATATTGTGGGGGTGTCTGATAATATTGTGGGGGTGTCTGATAATATTGTGGGGGTGCCTGATAATATTGTGGGGGTGTCTGATAATATTGTGGGGGTGTCTGATAATATTGTGGGGGTGACTGATAATATTGTGGGGGTGTCTGATAATATTGTGGGGGTGACTGATAATATTGTGGGGGTGTCTGATAATATTGTGGGGGTGCCTGTCTGATAATATTGTGGGGGTGTCTGATAATATTGTGGGGGTGTCTGATAATATTGTGGGGGTGTCTGATAATATTGTGGGGGTGTCTGATAATATTGTGGGGGTGTGTTCCAGATTTGGGTCGTTCCAGAGAGCTGCAGTTTGTGTTTGTTGACAACAACGTCCACCTCAAAGGCCTTCCTTCATACCTGTACAACAAGGTGATTGGCTGCAGCGGGTAAGGACAGCCCCTAACCCTTATATCTGTACAAGGTGATTGGCTGCAGCGGGTAAGGACAGCCCCTAACCCTTATATCTGTACAAGGTGATTGGCTGCAGCGGATAAGGACAGCCCCTAACCCTTATATCTGTACAAGGTGATTGGCTGCAGCGGATAAGGACAGCCCCTAACCCTTATATCTGTACAAGGTGATTGGCTGCAGCGGATAAGGACAGCCCCTAACCCTTATATCTGTACAAGGTGATTGGCTGCAGCGGATAAGGACAGCCCCTAACCCTTATATCTGTACAAGGTGATTGGCTGCAGCGGATAAGGACAGCCCCTAACCCTTATATCTGTACAAGGTGATTGGCTGCAGCGGATAAGGACAGCCCCTAACCCTTATATCTGTACAAGGTGATTGGCTGCAGCGGATAAGGACAGCCCCTAACCCTTATATCTGTACAAGGTGATTGGCTGCAGCAGATAAGGACACATCTCCATCCCTTTCCTCAGCTTCTTTGTGGATGAATATCATTTCTTTAGCATTTCATTGCTTACTGACCTTTTTCTTAATTGGATAAATCTATGTCTATTAATGTATTATAGCAGAATTTGGATTTGAGTCTCACACATTGACGTCTGTCTGTCTAACCTGTCTGTATGTCTCTCTGTCTGTCTCTCTCTCTGTCTCTCTCCAGGTGTGGTCTGTCTAACCTGTCTGTATGTCTCTCTGTCTGTCTCTCTCTCTCTGTCTCTCTCCATGTGTGGTCTGTCTAACCTGTCTGTCTCTCTCTGTCTCTCTCCAGGTGTGGTCTGTCTAACCTGTCTGTCTCTCTCTGTCTCTCTCCAGGTGTGGTCTGTCTAACCTGTCTGTATGTCTCTCTGTCTGTCTCTCTCTCTGTCTCTCTCCATGTGTGGTCTGTCTAACCTGTCTGTCTCTCTCTGTCTCTCTCCAGGTGTGGTCTGTCTAACCTGTCTGTCTCTCTCTGTCTCTCTCCAGGTGTGGTCTGTCTAACCTGTCTGTATGTCTCTCTGTCTGTCTCTCTCTCTCTGTCTCTCTCCATGTGTGGTCTGTCTAACCTGTCTGTATGTCTCTCTGTCTGTCTCTCTCTCTGTCTCTCTCCATGTGTGGTCTGTCTAACCTGTCTGTCTCTCTCTGTCTCTCTCCAGGTGTGGTCTGTCTAACCTGTCTGTCTGTCTATCTCTATGTCTCTCTCCAGGTGTGGTCTGCCAGGGCAGGTGTCTGACCGGGTGCCCCAGCCTCTGTCTCTGTCTCTGGGAGATGTGTCTCTCCCTTTGCCTGCTGAGGTGAAAGCTATAGGCTCAGAGACGGAGCGAGTGGGCCCCCTGGAGGAGCTCGCCATGAGGGCCCTGCACAGCATGTACGGGCGACAGCCAATCAGAGGTGAGGAGAGACACGGATACAGCTACACACACACAGATCCTCTTGGGTCTTCTGATATTTCAGGACATGAAGTGTCGTTTAATTCATCCCACCATAGAGACATGAAGTGTCCTTTAATTCATCACACCATAGAGACATGGTGTCCTTTAATTCATCACACCATAGAGACATGAAGTGTCCTTTAATTCATCACACCATAGAGACATGGTGTCCTTTAATTCATCCCACCATAGAGACATGAAGTGTCCTTTAATTCATCCCACCATAGAGACATGGTGTCCTTTAATTCATCACACCATAGAGACATGGTGTCCTTTAATTCATCACACCATAGAGACATGGTGTCCTTTAATTCATCCCACCATAGAGACATGAAGTGTCCTTTAATTCATCCCACCATAGAGACATGAAGTGTCCTTTAATTCATCCCACCATAGAGACATGGTGTCCTTTAATTCATCACACCATAGAGACATGAAGTGTCCTTTAATTCATCCCACCATAGAGACATGAAGTGTCCTTTAATTCATCCCACCATAGAGACATTAAGTGTCCTTTAATTCATCCCACCATAGAGACATGAAGTGTCCTTTAATTCATCACACCATAGAGACATGGTTTCCTTTAATTCATCATACCATAGAGACATGAAGTGTCCTTTAATTCATCACACCATAGAGACATGGTGTCCTTTAATTCATCACACCATAGAGATGCTGTACAGCTGGGAGAATAATTATAGGGGTCTTAGCACCGAGCCTGGGGGAACGCCAAATTCAGCTACGGAACATTTGAAGCATTCTAATATGACATTGAGCAGATTCCATCCTGATGGGGATGAATGTAAAGACAATGAAGAGTTCATCAGCTCTGGGATAATATAGAATATGGTCTCTGCCCCAAATGGCTCCTTATTTCCTATATAGTGGACTGCTTTTTAGAGAATAGGGTGCCATTTGGGGGGAGACACATAGTACTTTCACACTCAGAATAGATACATTACACACTGAAATTATGCTCACATCGGATACGGAATCGGATACATGGAGCATGATCACACGGTCGTCCGGAACAGCTTGTGCTCTCATGCATGATTCAGTGTTGCCTCAAAGCGAGCACAGAAGGCATTTAGTTAGTTAGTTAGTTTGCGTCACTGGGCAGCTCTTGGCTGGGTTTCCCTTTGTAATCCATGATAGTTTGCAAGCCCTGCCACATCCAACAAGCATCAATGCCGGTGTAGTAGGATTCCATCCTAGTCCAGTATTGACACTTTGCTGGATTGATGGTTCGTCGGAGGGCATAGCGGGATTTCTTATAAGTGTCCAGATTTGTGTCCTGCTCCTTTAAAGCGTCAGCTCTAGCCTTTAGCTCAGTGTGGATGTTGCTTTGTAATCCATGGCTTCTGGTTATCCCCTCCGGCGCCATTCTTTCACATCACTGCAACCCCAGGCATCCAGCTACTGATGTGGTCTGTCACTAACCCCCAGGCATCCTGCTGTGGTCTGTCACTAACCCCAGGCATCCAGCTACTGCTGTGGTCTGTCACTAACCCCCAGGCATTCTGCTACTGCTGTGGTCTGTCAATAGCCCCAGGCATCCAGCTACTGCTGTGGTCTGTCACTAACCCACAGGCATTCTGCTACTGCTGTGGTCTGTCAGTAACCCCCAGGCATCCTGCTACTGCTGTGGTCAGTCACTAACCCCAGGCATCCAGCTACTGCTGTGGTCTGTCACTAACCCCCAGGCATTCTGCTACTGCTGTGGTCTGTCAGTAACCCCCAGGCATCCTGCTGTGGTCTGTCACTAACCCCCAGGCATCCTGCTACTGCTATGGTCTGTCACTAACCCCCAGGCATCCTGCTGTGGTCTGTCACCAACCCCAGGCATCCTGCTACTGCTGTGGTCTGTCACTAACCCCAGGCATCCTGCTACTGCTGTGGTCTGTCACTAACCCCAGGCATCCTGCTACTGCTGTGGTCTGTCACTAACCCCAGGCATCCTGCTACTGCTGTGGTCTGTCACTAACCCCAGGCATCCTGCTACTGCTGTGGTCTGTCAGGAACCCCCAGGCATCCTGCTGTGGTCTGTCACTAACCCCCAGGCATCCTGCTGTGGTCTGTCACTAACCCCCATGCATCCTGCTGTGGTCTGTCACTAACCCCCATGCATCCTGCTGTGGTCTGTCAGTAACCCCCAGGCATCCTGCTACTGCTGTGGTCTGTCACTAACCCCAGGCATCCAGCTACTGCTGTGGTCTGTCACTAACCCCCAGGCATTCTGCTACTGCTGTGGTCTGTCAGTAACCCCCAGGCATCCTGCTGTGGTCTGTCACTAACCCCCAGGCATCCTGCTACTGCTGTGGTCTGTCACTAACCCCCAGGCATCCTGCTACTGCTGTGGTCTGTCAGGAACCCCCAGGCATCCTGCTGTGGTCTGTCACTAACCCCCAGGCATCCTGCTGTGGTCTGTCACTAACCCCCATGCATCCTGCTGTGGTCTGTCACGAACCCCCAGGCATCCTGCTACTGCTGTGGTCTGTCACTAACCCCCAGGCATCCTGCTGTGGTCTGTCACTAACCCCAGGCATCCTGCTGTGGTCTGTCACTAACCCCAGGCATCCTGCTGTGGTCTGTCACTAACGCCCAGGCATCCTGCTGTGGTCTGTCACTAACCCCCAGGCATCCTGCTACTGCTGTGGTCTGTCACGAACCCCCAGGCATCCTGCTACTGCTGTGGTCTGTCACTAACCCCCAGGCATCCTGCTGTGGTCTGTCACTAACCCCAGGCATCCTGCTGTGGTCTGTCACTAACCCCAGGCATCCTGCTGTGGTCTGTCACTAACGCCCAGGCATCCTGCTGTGGTCTGTCACTAACCCCCAGGCATCCTGCTACTGCTGTGGTCTGTCACTAACCCCAGGCATCCTGCTACTGCTGTGGTCTGTCACTAACCCCAGGCATCCTGCTACTGCTGTGGTCTGTCACTAACCCCAGGCATCCTGCTGTGGTCTGACACTAACCCCCAGGCATCCTGCTACTGCTGTGGTATGTCACTAACCCACAGGCATCCTGCTACTGCTGTGGTATGTCACTAACCCCCAGGCATCCACCTGTGGTCTGTCACTAACCCCCAGGCATCCTGCTACTGCTGTGGTCTGTCACGAACCCCCAGACATCCTGCTGTGGTCTGTCACTAACCCCCAGACATCCTGCTGTGGTCTGTCACTAATTCCAGGCATCCTGCTACTGCTGTGATCTGTCACTAACCCCCAGGCATCCTGCTGTGGTCTGTCACTAACCCCCAGGCATCCTGCTGTGGTCTGTCACTAACCCCCAGGCATCCTGCTGTGGTCTGTCACTAACCCCCAGGCATCCTGCTGTGGTCTGTCACTAACCCCCAGGCATCCTGCTGTGGTCTGTCACCAACCCCCAGGCTTCCTGCTGTGGTTTGTCACCAATCCCCAAGGCATCCTGCTGTGGCTGTCACCAACACCCAGGCATCCTGCTACTGCTGTGGTCTGTCACTAACCCCCAGGCATCATGCTGTGGTCTGTCACTAACCCCCAGGCATCCTGCTATTGCTCTGGTCTGTCACTAACCCCAGGCATCCTGCTACTGCTGTGGTCTGTCACTAACCCCCAGGCATCCTGCTACTGCTGTGGTCTGTCACTAACCCCCAGGCATCCTGCTGTGGTCTGTCACTAACCCCCAGGCATCCTGCTGTGGTCTGTCACTAACCCCCGGCATCCTGCTGTGGTCTGTCACTAACCCCCAGGCATCCTGCTGTGGTCTGTCACTAACCCCCAGGCATCCTGCTACTGCTGTGGTCTGTCACTAACCCCAGGCCTCCTGCTACTGCTATGGTCTGTCACTAACCCCCAGGCATCCTGCTGTGGTCTGTCACTAACCCCAGGCATCCTGCTACTGCTGTGGTCTGTCACTAACCCCAGGCATCCTGCTACTGCTGTGGTCTGTCACTAACCCCCAGGCATCCTGCTACTGCTGTGGTCTGTCACTAACCCCAGGCCTCCTGCTACTGCTGTGGTCTGTCACTAACCCCAGGCATCCTGCTACTGCTGTGGTCTGTCACTAACCCCAGGCATCCTGCTGTGGTCTGTCACTAACCCCCAGGCATCCTGCTACTGCTGTGGTATGTCACTAACCCACAGGCATCCTGCTACTGCTGTGGTATGTCACTAACCCCCAGGCATCCACCTGTGGTCTGTCACTAACCCCCAGGCATCCTGCTACTGCTGTGGTCTGTCACGAACCCCCAGACATCCTGCTGTGGTCTGTCACTAACCCCCAGACATCCTGCTGTGGTCTGTCACTAATTCCAGGCATCCTGCTACTGCTGTGATCTGTCACTAACCCCCAGGCATCCTGCTGTGGTCTGTCACTAACCCCCAGGCATCCTGCTGTGGTCTGTCACTAACCCCCAGGCATCCTGCTGTGGTCTGTCACTAACCCCCAGGCATCCTGCTGTGGTCTGTCACTAACCCCCAGGCATCCTGCTGTGGTCTGTCACCAACCCCCAGGCTTCCTGCTGTGGTTTGTCACCAATCCCCAAGGCATCCTGCTGTGGCTGTCACCAACACCCAGGCATCCTGCTACTGCTGTGGTCTGTCACTAACCCCCAGGCATCATGCTGTGGTCTGTCACTAACCCCCAGGCATCCTGCTATTGCTCTGGTCTGTCACTAACCCCAGGCATCCTGCTATTGCTGTGGTCTGTCACTAACCCCCAGGCATCCTGCTACTGCTGTGGTCTGTCACTAACCCCCAGGCATCCTGCTGTGGTCTGTCACTAACCCCCGGCATCCTGCTGTGGTCTGTCACTAACCCCCAGGCATCCTGCTGTGGTCTGTCACTAACCCCCAGGCATCCTGCTACTGCTGTGGTCTGTCACTAACCCCAGGCCTCCTGCTACTGCTGTGGTCTGTCACTAACCCCCAGGCATCCTGCTGTGGTCTGTCACTAACCCCAGGCATCCTGCTACTGCTGTGGTCTGTCACTAACCCCAGGCATCCTGCTACTGCTGTGGTCTGTCACTAACCCCCAGGCATCCTGCTACTGCTGTGGTCTGTCACTAACCCCCAGGCATCCTGCTGTGGTCTGTCACTAACCCCCAGGCATCCTGCTGTGGTCTGTCACTAACCCCCGGCATCCTGCTGTGGTCTGTCACTAACCCCCAGGCATCCTGCTGTGGTCTGTCACTAACCCCCAGGCATCCTGCTACTGCTGTGGTCTGTCACTAACCCCAGGCCTCCTGTTACTGCTGTGGTCTGTCACTAACCCCAGGCCTCCTGCTACTGCTGTGGTCTGTCACTAACCCCAGGCATCCTGCTGTGGTCTGTCACTAACCCCCAGGCATCCTGCTGTGGTCTGTCACTAACCCCCAGACATCCTGCTGTGGTCTGTCACTAACCCCAGGCATCCTGCTACTGCTGTGGTCTGTCACTAACCTCAGGCATCCTGCTACTGCTGTGGTGTGTCACTAACCCCCAGGCATCCTGCTACTGCTGTGGTCTGTCACTAACCCCCAGGCATCCTGCTACTGCTGTGCTCTGTCACTAACCCCAGGCCTCCTGCTACTGCTGTGGTCTGTCACTAACCCCCAGGCACCCTGCTGTGGTCTGTCACTAATCCCAGGCATCCTGCTGTGGTCTGTCACTAACCCCAGGCATCCTGCTGTGGTCTGTCACTAACCCCAGGCACCCTGCTGTGGTCTGTCACTAACCCCCAGGCATCCTGCTACTGCTGTGGTCTGTCTGACTACAACAATGCCACTGTCATTATTTTTTCAACTTTAAGGTTAAAGTTGAATGACTGGATGGTCTAGCACATTGAATGGTTGATGGTGTAACGGTCATAATGATGTGACATCATATCTCCCTCTGTCCCAGGTGGTTAAAGAGAATGGTGGGGCCCCTGGTCATAATGATGTGACATTAAATATCCCTCTGTCCCAGGTGGTTAAAGAGAATGGTGGGGCCCCTGGTCATAATGATGTGACATTAAATCTCCCTCTCTGTCCCAGGTGGTTAAAGAGAATGGTGGGGCCCCTGGTCATAATGATGTGACATTAAATCTCCCTCTGTCCCAGGTGGTTAAAGAGAATGGTGGGACCCCTGGTCATAATGATGTGACATTAAATCTCCCTCTGTCCCAGGTGGTTAAAGAGAATGGTGGGGCCCCTGGTCATAATGATGTGACATTAAATCTCCCTCTGTCCCAGGTGGTTAAAGAGAATGGTGGGACCCCTGGTCATAATGATGTGACATTAAATCTCCCTCTGTCCCAGGTGGTTAAAGAGAATGGTGGGGCCCCTGGTCATAATGATGTGACATTAAATCTCCCTCTGTCCGAGGTGGTTAAAGAGAATGGAGGGGCCCCTGGTCATAATGATGTGACATTAAATCTCCCTCTGTCCCAGGTGGTTAAAGAGAATGGTGGGGCCCCTGGTCATAATGATGTGACATTAAATCTCCCTCTGTCCCAGGTGGTTAAAGAGAATGGTGGGACCCCTGGTCATAATGATGTGACATTAAATCTCCCTCTGTCCCAGGTGGTTAAAGAGAATGGTGGGGCCCCTGGTCATAATGATGTGACATTAAATCTCCCTCTGTCCCAGGTGGTTAAAGAGAATGGTGGGGCACCTGGTCATAATGATGTGACATTAAATCTCCCTCTGTCCCAGGTGGTTAAAGAGAATGGTGGGGCCCCTGGTCATAATGATGTGACATTAAATCTCCCTCTGTCCCAGGTGGTTAAAGAGAATGGTGGGACCCCTGGTCATAATGATGTGACATTAAATCTCCCTCTGTCCCAGGTGGTTAAAGAGAATGGTGGGGCCCCTGGTCATAATGATGTGACATTAAATCTCCCTCTGTCCCAGGTGGTTAAAGAGAATGGTGGGGCCCCTGGTCATAATGATGTGACATTAAATCTCCCTCTGTCCCAGGTGGTTAAAGAGAATGGTGGGACCCCTGGTCATAATGATGTGACATTAAATCTCCCTCTGTCCCAGGTGGTTAAAGAGAACCTTAATGGAGAAATAGAGGAAAATCAGTCAATATATTCCTCCTCTCTTTATCCTCTCTCTCTCTCCCTGTTGGTCTCTCAGAGCGGAGTCTGCTGCCCCCCTTCCTGTTACCCAGAAGCCTTCTGGACCTGCTCCAATGCCCCCTGGGACATTGTCACCGCTGCAGTCAGCCCATGTTTACCATCATCTACCCCAAACTGTTCCCTCTCAGAGAGACCGCTCTGGCTGAGGTACACCGCAGGTAGCTAACCCTGACCCCAACCACGCCTGACCCCCAACCACCCCTGACCCCAACCACCCCTGAAACGAACGACCCTTGACCCCAACTGACCCCTAACCACCCCTGACCCCTAACCACCCCTGACCCCTAAACACCCCTGACCCCAACCACCCCTGAAACGAATGACCCTTGACCCCAACTGACCCCTAACCACCCCTGACCCCTAACCACCCCTGACCCCTAACCACCCCTGACCCCCAACTACCCATGACCCCTAACCACCCCTGACCCCTAACCACCCCTGACCCCAACCACCCCTGAAACTAACAACCCTTGACCCCAACTGACCCTAGCCACCCCTGACCCCTAACCACCCCTGACCCCTAACCACCCCTGACCCCAACCACCCCTGACCCCTAACCACCCCTGACCCCTAACCACCCCTGACCCCTAACCACCCCTGACCCCTAACCACCCCTGACCCCTAACCACCCCTGACCCTAAACCTGAAGGTCTCATAGGACCACTACTTTACTCCAGTCCCTCTAATAGTCCCTCTCCTCTCTCTCTGTCCTACCCTGCTCTCCCTCTCTTCAATCTCTCTGCTCTTTCCTCTCTCTCTCTCTCTCTCCTCTCTCCCTGCCCTACCCTGCTCTCTCTCTGTCTCTCTCTCTCTGTGCTATTTCCTCTCTCTCTCTCTCTGCTCTTTCCTCTCTCTCTGCTCTTTCCTCTCTCTCTCTCTCTGCTCTTTCCTCTCTCTCTGCTCTTTCCTCTCTCTCTCTCGCTCTCTCTCTCTCTGCCCTACCCTGCTCTCCCTCTCTTCAATCTCTCTGCTCTTTCCTCTCTCTCTCTCTCTCTCTCTCTCTCTCTCTCTCTCTCTCTCTCTGTCTCTCTGCTCTTTCCTCTCTCTCTCTGCTCTCTCGCTGCTCTCTCTCTCTCTCTGCTCTTTCCTCTCACACTCTCACTGTCTCTCTCTGTCTCTCTCTGCTCTTTCCTCTCACACTCTCTCTGTGCTCTCTCTCTCTCTCTGTGCTCTCTCTCTCTCTATGTGCTCTCTCTCTCTCTCTGTGCTCTCTCTCTCTCTCTCTCTCTCTGTGCTCTCTCTCTCTCTCTCTCTCTCTCTGTGCTCTCTCTCTCTCTGTGCTCTCTCTCTGTGCTCTCTCTCTCTCTCTGCTCTCTCTCTCTGCTCTTTCCTCTAACACTCTCACTGTCTCTCTCTCTCTCTCTGTCTCTCTGCTCTTTCCTCTCACACTCTCTCTGTGCTCTCTCTCTCTGTCTCTCTCTGCTCTTTCCTCTCACACTCTCTCTCACTGTCTCCGTATCCAGAACCACAGTGAGTTTCGTGGCCTACTGCTGTTCCAGTCAGTGTGTTCAGACATTTGATCTGCAGCAATGACATCATGGTGCCTCCACCTCTTCCTCTCCCCTTCGGTCATCATCTCCTCTTCTGGTCTCCTGGATGAATGAATGAAGGATGGATGAAGGACTGTGGGAGTCCTGAACGTCTCAGGAGGACTTGCATAGCCTCTGGACTGGTGGACATGAGGAACTGACCATCTCAGGAGAACATGCATAGCCTCTGGACTGGTGGACATGAGGAACTGACCATCTCAGAAGGACATGCATAGCCTCTGGACTGGTGGACATGAGGAACTGACCATCTCAGGAGGACATGCATAGCCTCTGGACTGGTGGACATGAGGAACTGACCATCTCAGGAGGACATGCATAGCCTCTGGACTGGTGGACATGAGGAACTGAAGGTCTCAGGAGGACATGCATAGCCTCTGGACTGGTGGACATGAGGAACTGAAGGTCTCAGGAGGACATGCATAGCCTCTGGACTGGTGGACATGAGGAACTGAAGGTCTCAGGAGGACATGCATAGCCTCTGGACTGGTGGACATGAGGAACTGAAGGTCTCAGGAGGACATGCATAGCCTCTGGACTGGTGGACATGAGGAACTGAAGGTCTCATGAGGACATGCAGAGCCTCAGCAGCCTGTGACCAGTCCAGCAGTCTGTAATGGGCATGGACGGTCCAATTGAAAGACGGACAATATTGGTATTAATAATCCACATCTTGACATATCATCTACTGTCCAACGACTAACATCTCTAAATACAGCATCATTCTACTAATGGTTTGTTTCTGGTTTCAGTTTGTTCCAGCAACAACTCAGAGCGTGTCGGTATTTACTGGTGTGAACTAGCTGCTCTGTTCACCAGCCAAACGTCCACCTGACAGACGCATCACAATAACAAGAAGTGCCGAGTGTTTTTGTCTTTGTAGAGGAGAATCTATTCTGATCATTTCTATGGATTTTTACATGACACTGGTTGACAAAAAGTGTTTGAAGAATGTCAGTTTGGCCGTATCGCATGATATTTGTTCTAAACCTGTTCTAAATATGTAATACTGGTAGGTGTGTTGCCCCCCCACTCCAGCCTGCAGGACTTTGACAAGATAATAGACACATTAGTTATTGGGCGTTTCTTTTCCTGTAGACACAGCAGACTCTCAGACCTCTGACAAGTCTTTAAACTTTACAAAATTGGTCTTTGAGGGTAAAATATTTTTTATTTTGCAAAAAAAGGTTAACGTCTGAAACAGTCTGGTAACCTGAATGTTTATGAAGGATTTAAAACAAACTTTGTTTCCATTCAGTTTGATTGTGACTCAAAGCAACGCTTGAGTTCTTTAGCTGAAAACCAAAGGAACTGAAGCTCATAACAGAAGTGTTTGGGCCCTACCGGACCAGACTTGCCAATCCCGGCTGTAGGTCCATGCAGCAGACTCTCTGTCTTGGCTAGACGGACTGAGAGACTGGGATAGGAGGCAGTCTCTCAGTCCGTCTAGCCAAGACAGAGAGCTCTGCTGCCTCCTATCCCAGTCTCTCAGTCCGTCTAGCCAAGACAGAGAGTCTGCACTCTGGTTCTGTCGAGGGTTGAGACTCCGCCAGGGTTCTGTCGAGGGTTGAGACTCTGCCAGGGTTCTGTCGAGGGTTGAGACTCTGCCAGGGTTCTGTCGAGGGTTGAGACCCCGCCAGGGTTCTGTCGAGGGTTGAGACCCCGCCAGGGTTCTGTCGAGGGTTGAGACCCCGCCAGGGTTCTGTCGAGGGTTGAGACCCCGCCAGGGTTCTGTCGAGGGTTGAGACCCCGCCAGGGTTCTGTCGAGGGTTGAGACCCCGCCAGGGTTCTGTCGAGGGTTGAGACCCCGCCAGGGTTCTGTCGAGGGTTGAGACTCCGCCAGGGTTCTGTCGAGGGTTGAGACTCCGCCAGGGTTCTGTCGAGGGTTGAGACTCCGCCAGGGTTCTGTCGAGGGTTGAGACTCCGCCAGGGTTCTGTCGAGGGTTGAGACTCCGCCAGGGTTCTGTCGAGGGTTGAGACCCCGCCAGGGTTCTGTCGAGGGTTGAGACCCCGCCAGGGTTCTGTCGAGGGTTGAGACCCCGCCAGGGTTCTGTCGAGGGTTGAGACTCCGCCAGGGTTCTGTCGAGGGTTGAGACCCCGCCAGGGTTCTGTCGAGGGTTGAGACTCCGCCAGGGTTCTGTCGAGGGTTGAGACTCCGCCAGGGTTCTGTCGAGGGTTGAGACTCCGCCAGGGTTCTGTCGAGGGTTGAGACTCCGCCAGGGTTCTGTCGAGGGTTGAGACTCCGCCAGGGTTCTGTCGAGGGTTGAGACCCCGCCAGGGTTCTGTCGAGGGTTGAGACCCCGCCAGGGTTCTTTCGAGGGTTGAGACTCCGCCAGGGTTCTGTCGAGGGTTGAGACCCCGCCAGGGTTCTGTCGAGGGTTGAGACTCCGCCATGAATGTCTGAATCTCACAACTCAAGAGGAATGGTGAACAAAATGATAATTTACCTCATCCCAAATGGCCCCCTTTTCCCCATGGGCCCTGGTCTAAAGTAGTGCACTGTGTAGGGAATAAGATGCATCTTGAGACACAACCAGTATGTGACATTGGATTATAAAACCAGCAGCAAGATGTCTAGATGAGGATTGGGTCTATTGCCACTTTATTTGTTTGGCTTTCTATTGTTTATTACATTGTTAGATAGTTATTATTATAACATTGTTATAACTGTGAATATGATTACTATATTGTATAATTTGTAATCAATTACTTTTATTTTAATGTCTGACATTATGTCAATAAACAATGTTTATAACTTGATAGTTAAGTAGAATCCTCATTGCAAATGGAAGGTTCCAGTTTAGTTCAGAGGTAGAATGATCGCATCTCTATCTCTCTGACGGTTGTATTCAGTGCCTCTACGGAAGGGTGTAATCTGTTTTTAGACCAGGGTTGGAGGGTGTAATCTGTTTTAGACCAGGGTTGGAGGGTGTAATCTGTTTTAGACCAGGGTTGGAGGGTGTAATCTGTTTTAGACCAGGGTTGGAGGGTGTAATCTGTTTTAGACCAGGGTTGGAGGGTGTAATCTGTTTTAGACCAGGGTTGGAGGGCGTAATCTGTTTTAGACCAGGGTTGGAGGGTGTAATCTGTTTTTAGACCAGGGTTGGAGGGTGTAATCTGTTTTGACCAGGGTTGGAGGGCGTAATCTGTTTTAGACCAGGGTTGGAGGGCGTAATCTGTTTTTAGACCAGGGTTGGAGGGCGTAATCTGTTTTAGACCAGGGTTGGAGGGTGTAATCTGTTTTAGACCAGGGTTGAAGGGTTTAATCTGTTTTAGACCAGGGTTGGAGGGTGTAATCTGTTTTTAGACCAGGGTTGGAGGGTGTAATCTGTTTTAGACCAGGGTTGGAGGGTGTAATCTGTTTTAGACCAGGGTTGGAGGGTGTAATCTGTTTTAGACCAGGGTTGAAGGGCGTAATCTGTTTTAGACCAGGGTTGAATGGTGTAATCTGTTTTTAGACCAGGGTTGGAGGGTGTAATCTGTTTTTAGACCAGGGTTGGAGGGTGTAATCTGTTTTAGACCAGGGTTGAAGGGCGTTATCTGTTTTAGACCAGGGTTGAATGGTGTAATCTGTTTTAGACCAGGGTTGAAGGGTTTAATCTGTTTTAGACCAGGGTTGAATGGTGTAATCTGTTTTTAGACCAGACTTGAAGGGTTTAATCTGTTTTGACCAGGGTTGGAGGGTGTAATCTGTTTTGACCAGGGTTGGAGGGCGTAATCTGTTTTAGACCAGGGTTGAAGGGCGTAATCTGTTTTAGACCAGGGTTGAAGGGTTTCATCTGTTTTAGGGTTGGAGGGCATCATCTGTTTTAGACCAGGGTTGGAGGGTGTAATCTGTTTTAGACCAGGGTTGAAGGGCGTAATCTGTTTTAGACCAGGGTTGAAGGGTTTAATCTGTTTTAGGGTTGGAGGGCGTAATCTGTTTTAGACCAGGGTTGAATGGTGTAATCTGTTTTAGACCAGGGTTGAAGGGCGTAATCTGTTTTAGACCAGGGTTGAATGCTGTAATCTGTTTTTAGACCAGGGTTGAAGGCTGTGATTAGAATATAGACCAGGGTTGGAGGGCGTCATCTGTTTTAGACCAGGGTTTGAGGGTGTAATCTGTTTTAGACCAGGGTTGAAGGGTTTAATCTGTTTTAGACCAGGGTTGAAGGGCGTAATCTGTTTTAGACAAGGGTTGAAGGGTTTAATCTGTTTTAGACCAGGGTTGAATCTGTTTTAGACCAGGGTTGGAGGGCGTAATCTGTTTTAGACCAGGGTCGAATGGTGTAATCTGTTTTAGACCAGGGTTGAATGGTGTAATCTGTTTTTAGACCAGGGTTGGAGGGTGTAATCTGTTTTAGACCAGGGTTGAAGGCCGTGATTAGAATATAGACCAGGGTTGAAGGGCGTAATCTGTTTTAGACCAGGGTTTGAGGGTGTAATCTGTTTTAGACCAGGGTTGGAGGGTGTAATCTGTTTTAGACCAGGGTTGAAGGGCGTAATCTGTTTTAGACCAGGGTTGAAGGGTTTAATCTGTTTTAGACCAGGGTTGAATGGTGTAATCTGTTTTAGACCAGGGTTGGAGGGTGTAATCTGTTTTGACCAGGGTTGGAGGGTGTAATCTGTTTTAGACCAGGGTTGAAAGGCGTAATCTGTTTTAGACCAGGGTTGAAGGGTTTAATCTGTTTTAGGGTTGGAGGGCGTAATCTGTTTTAGACCATGGTTGAATGGTGTAATCTGTTTTAGACCAGGGTTGAAGGGCGTAATCTGTTTTAGACCAGGGTTGAAAGGCGTAATCTGTTTTAGACCAGGGTTGAATGGTGTAATCTGTTTTTAGACCAGGGTTGAAGGCCGTGATTAGAATATAGACCAGGGTTGAAGGGCGTAATCTGTTTTAGACCAGGGTTGGAGGGTGTAATCTGTTTTAGACCAGGGTTGGAGGGTGTAATCTGTTTTAGACCAGGGTTGAAGGGCGTAATCTGTTTTAGACCAGGGTTGAAGGGTTTAATCTCTTTTATACCAGGGTTGAATGGTGTAATCTGTTTTAGACCAGGGTTGGAGGGTGTAATCTGTTTTAGACCAGGGTTGGAGGGTGTAATCTGTTTTAGACCAGGGTTGAAGGGCGTTATCTGTTTTAGACCAGGGTTGAAGGGTTTAATCTGTTTTAGACCAGGGTTGGAGGGCGTAATCTGTTTTAGACCAGGGTTGGAGGGTGTAATCTGTTTTTAGACCAGGATTGGAGGGCGTAATCTGTTTTAGACCAGGGTTGGAGGGCGTAATCTGTTTTAGACCATGGTTGGAGGGCGTAATCTGTTTTTAGACCAGGATTGGAGGGCGTAATCTGTTTTAGACCAGGGTTGGAGGGTGTAATCTGTTTTAGACCAGGGTTAGAGGGTTTAATCTGTTTTAGGGTTGGAGGGCGTAATCTGTTTTAGACCAGGGTTGAATGGTGTAATCTGTTTTAGACCAGGGTTGAAGGGCGTAATCTGTTTTAGACCAGGGTTGAATGGTGTAATCTGTTTTTAGACCAGGGTTGAAGGACGTGATTAGAATATAGACCAGGGTTGAAGGGCGTAATCTGTTTTAGACCAGGGTTGGAGGGTGTAATCTGTTTTAGACCAGGGTTGGAGGGCGTCATCTGTTTTAGACCAGGGTTTGAGGGTGTAATCTGTTTTAGACCAGGGTTGAAGGGTTTAATCTGTTTTAGACCTGGGTTGAAGGGCGTAATCTGTTATAGACCAGGGTTGAAGGGTTTAATCTGTTTTAGACCAGGGTTGGAGGGCGTAATCTGTTTTAGACCAGGGTTGAATGGTGTATTCTGTTTTAGACCAGGGTTGAATGGTGTAATCTGTTTTTAGACCAGGGTTGAAGGCCGTGATTAGAATATAGACCAGGGTTGAAGGGCGTAATCTGTTTTAGACCAGGGTTGGAGGGTGTAATCTGTTTTAGACCAGGGTTGGAGGGTGTAATCTGTTTTAGACCAGGGTTGAAGGGCGTAATCTGTTTTAGACCAGGGTTGAAGGGTTTAATCTGTTTTAGACCAGGGTTGAATGGTGTAATCTGTTTTCACCAGGGTTGGAGGGCGTAATCTGTTTTAGACCAGGGTTGGAGGGCGTAATCTGTTTTAGACCAGGGTTGGAGGGCGTAATCTGTTTTAGACCAGGGTTGAATGGTGTAATCTGTTTTAGACCAGGGTTGAATGGTGTAATCTGTTTTTAGACCAGGGTTGAAGGCCGTGATTAGAATATAGACCGGGGTTGAAGGGCGTAATCTGTTTTAGACCAGGGTTGGAGGGTGTAATCTGTTTTAGACCAGGGTTGGAGGGTGTAATCTGTTTTAGACCAGGGTTGAAGGGCGTAATCTGTTTTAGACCAGGGTTGAAGGGTTTAATCTGTTTTAGACCAGGGTTGAATGGTGTAATCTGTTTTGACCAGGGTTGGAGGGCGTAATCTGTTTTAGACCAGGGTTGGAGGGCGTAATCTGTTTTAGACCAGGGTTGGAGGGCGTAATCTGTTTTAGACCAGGGTTGGAGGGCGTAATCTGTTTTAGACCAGGGTTGGAGGGCGTAATCTGTTTTAGACCAGGGTTGGAGGGCGTAATCTGTTTTAGACCAGGGTTGAAGGGAGTAATCTGTTTTAGACCAGGGTTAAAGGGTTTAATCTGTTTTAGGGTTGGAGGGCGTAATCTGTTTTAGACCAGGGTTGAATGGTGTAATCTGTTTTAGACCAGGGTTGAAGGGCGTAATCTGTTTTAGACCAGGGTTGAATGGTGTAATCTGTTTTTAGACCAGGGTTGAAGGCCGTGATTAGAATATAGACCAGGGTTGAAGGGCGTAATCTGTTTTAGACCAGGGTTGGAGGGTGTAATCTGTTTTAGACCAGGGTTGGAGGGCGTCATCTGTTTTAGACCAGGGTTTGAGGGTGTAATCTGTTTTAAACCAGGGTTGAAGGGTTTAATCTGTTTTAGACCAGGGTTGAAGGGCGTAATCTGTTTTAGACCAGGGTTGAAGGGTTTAATCTGTTTTAGACCAGGGTTGGAGGGTGTAATCTGTTTTAGACCAGGGTTGAATGGTGTAATCTGTTTTAGACCAGGGTTGAAGGGTTTAATCTGTTTTAGACCAGGGTTGGAGGGCGTAATCTGTTTTAGACCAGGGTTGATTGGTGTAATCTGTTTTAGACCAGGGTTAAATGGTGTAATCTGTTTTTAGACCAGGGTTGAAGGCCGTGATTAGAATATAGACCAGGGTTGAAGGGCTTAATCTGTTTTAGACCAGGGTTGGAGGGTGTAATCTGTTTTAGACCAGGGTTGGAGGGCGTAATCTGTTTTAGACCAGGGTTGGAGGGTGTAATCTGTTTTAGACCAGGGTTGGAGGGTGTAATCTGTTTTAGACCAGGGTTGGAGAACAGTTGAACTAAACTGCATCTCTAATTTATTTTTTTCAACAATCAATGGGTACCACTGTTCTGTTCGAGACCACCTAAAGCGAGACCAAGTCAGAGCCCTCGAGGGGGGGCGTGGCGGTGTCAATACAGAGACCACGAGGGGGTCGAGACTGTGTCAATACAGAGACCACGAGAGGGTCGAGACTGTGTCAATACAGAGACCACGAGAGGGTCGAGACTGTGTCAATACAGAGACCACGAGGGGGTCGAGACTGTGTCAAGACAGAGACTACGAGGGGGTTGAGACTTTGTCAAGACAGAGACCACGAGAGGGTCGAGACTGTGTCAAGACAGAGACCACGAGGGGGCCGAGACTGTGTCAAGACCGAGACCACGAGGGGGGCAAGACAGTGTCAAGCCAGTGACCACGAGGGGGGCAAGACGGAGACTGTGAGACAGAGACCACGAGTGGGGTGAGACGGTGTCAAGCCAGAGACCACGAGGGGGGCAAGACAGTGTCAAGCCAGTGACCACGAGGGGGGCAAGACGGAGACTGTGAGACAGAGACCACGAGTGGGGTGAGACGGTGTCAAGACAGACCGGAAGGGGGTGAGGATTTGGGGACGGGGTCAAGACCAAGACTAGAAAAAGATAAGTAGATAGACGATATGTTATAACTCACTGACCCCAACAGGACAATATGTTACAACTCACTGACCCCAACAGGTCAATATGTTACAACTCACTGACCCCAACAGGTCTCCAATAGATAGACAATATGTTACAACTCACTGACCCCAACAGGACAATATGTTACAACTCATTGACCCCAACAGGTCTCCAATAGGTAGACAATATGTTACAACACACTGACCCCAACCTGACAATATGTTACAACTCATTGACCACAACAGGTCAATATGTTACAACTCACTGACCCCAACAGGCCAATATGTTACAACTCACTGACCCCAACAGGTCTCCAATAGGTAGACAATATGTTACAACCCACTGACCCCAACAGGACAATATGTTACAACTCACTGACCCCAACAGGCCAATATGTTATAAGTCACTGACCCCAACAGGTCAATATGTTACAACTCACTGACCCCAACAGGACAACTGGACTGGTGGACATGAGGAACTGAAGGTCTCAGGAGGACATGCATAGCCTCTGGACTGGTGGACATGAGGAACTGAAGGTCTCATGAGGACATGCATAGCCTCTGGACTGGTGGACATGACCAGGGTTGGAGGGTGTAATCTGTTTTAGACCAGGGTTGAAGGGTTTAATCTGTTTTAGACCAGGGTTGGAGGGTGTAATCTGTTTTTAGACCAGGGTTGGAGGGTGTAATCTGTTTTAGACCAGGGTTGGAGGGTGTAATCTGTTTTAGACCAGGGTTGGAGGGTGTAATCTGTTTTAGACCAGGGTTGAAGGGCGTAATCTGTTTTAGACCAGGGTTGAATGGTGTAATCTGTTTTTAGACCAGGGTTGGAGGGTGTAATCTGTTTTTAGACCAGGGTTGGAGGGTGTAATCTGTTTTAGACCAGGGTTGAAGGGCGTTATCTGTTTTAGACCAGGGTTGAATGGTGTAATCTGTTTTAGACCAGGGTTGAAGGGTTTAATCTGTTTTAGACCAGGGTTGAATGGTGTAATCTGTTTTTAGACCAGACTTGAAGGGTTTAATCTGTTTTGACCAGGGTTGGAGGGTGTAATCTGTTTTGACCAGGGTTGGAGGGCGTAATCTGTTTTAGACCAGGGTTGGAGGGCGTAATCTGTTTTATACCAGGGTTGGAGGGTTTCATCTGTTTTAGGGTTGGAGGGCATCATCTGTTTTAGACCAGGGTTGGAGGGTGTAATCTGTTTTAGACCAGGGTTGAAGGGCGTAATCTGTTTTAGACCAGGGTTGAAGGGTTTAATCTGTTTTAGGGTTGGAGGGCGTAATCTGTTTTAGACCAGGGTTGAATGGTGTAATCTGTTTTAGACCAGGGTTGAAGGGCGTAATCTGTTTTAGACCAGGGTTGAATGCTGTAATCTGTTTTTAGACCAGGGTTGAAGGCTGTGATTAGAATATAGACCAGGGTTGGAGGGCGTCATCTGTTTTAGACCAGGGTTTGAGGGTGTAATCTGTTTTAGACCAGGGTTGAAGGGTTTAATCTGTTTTAGACCAGGGTTGAAGGGCGTAATCTGTTTTAGACAAGGGTTGAAGGGTTTAATCTGTTTTAGACCAGGGTTGAATCTGTTTTAGACCAGGGTTGGAGGGCGTAATCTGTTTTAGACCAGGGTCGAATGGTGTAATCTGTTTTAGACCAGGGTTGAATGGTGTAATCTGTTTTTAGACCAGGGTTGGAGGGTGTAATCTGTTTTAGACCAGGGTTGAAGGCCGTGATTAGAATATAGACCAGGGTTGAAGGGCGTAATCTGTTTTAGACCAGGGTTTGAGGGTGTAATCTGTTTTAGACCAGGGTTGGAGGGTGTAATCTGTTTTAGACCAGGGTTGAAGGGCGTAATCTGTTTTAGACCAGGGTTGAAGGGTTTAATCTGTTTTAGACCAGGGTTGAATGGTGTAATCTGTTTTAGACCAGGGTTGGAGGGTGTAATCTGTTTTGACCAGGGTTGGAGGGTGTAATCTGTTTTAGACCAGGGTTGAAAGGCGTAATCTGTTTTAGACCAGGGTTGAAGGGTTTAATCTGTTTTAGGGTTGGAGGGCGTAATCTGTTTTAGACCATGGTTGAATGGTGTAATCTGTTTTAGACCAGGGTTGAAGGGCGTAATCTGTTTTAGACCAGGGTTGAAAGGCGTAATCTGTTTTAGACCAGGGTTGAATGGTGTAATCTGTTTTTAGACCAGGGTTGAAGGCCGTGATTAGAATATAGACCAGGGTTGAAGGGCGTAATCTGTTTTAGACCAGGGTTGGAGGGTGTAATCTGTTTTAGACCAGGGTTGGAGGGTGTAATCTGTTTTAGACCAGGGTTGAAGGGCGTAATCTGTTTTAGACCAGGGTTGAAGGGTTTAATCTCTTTTATACCAGGGTTGAATGGTGTAATCTGTTTTAGACCAGGGTTGTAGGGTGTAATCTGTTTTAGACCAGGGTTGGAGGGTGTAATCTGTTTTAGACCAGGGTTGAAGGGCGTTATCTGTTTTAGACCAGGGTTGAAGGGTTTAATCTGTTTTAGACCAGGGTTGGAGGGCGTAATCTGTTTTAGACCAGGGTTGGAGGGTGTAATCTGTTTTTAGACCAGGATTGGAGGGCGTAATCTGTTTTAGACCAGGGTTGGAGGGCGTAATCTGTTTTAGACCATGGTTGGAGGGCGTAATCTGTTTTTAGACCAGGATTGGAGGGCGTAATCTGTTTTAGACCAGGGTTGGAGGGTGTAATCTGTTTTAGACCAGGGTTAGAGGGTTTAATCTGTTTTAGGGTTGGAGGGCGTAATCTGTTTTAGACCAGGGTTGAATGGTGTAATCTGTTTTAGACCAGGGTTGAAGGGCGTAATCTGTTTTAGACCAGGGTTGAATGGTGTAATCTGTTTTTAGACCAGGGTTGAAGGACGTGATTAGAATATAGACCAGGGTTGAAGGGCGTAATCTGTTTTAGACCAGGGTTGGAGGGTGTAATCTGTTTTAGACCAGGGTTGGAGGGCGTCATCTGTTTTAGACCAGGGTTTGAGGGTGTAATCTGTTTTAGACCAGGGTTGAAGGGTTTAATCTGTTTTAGACCTGGGTTGAAGGGCGTAATCTGTTATAGACCAGGGTTGAAGGGTTTAATCTGTTTTAGACCAGGGTTGGAGGGCGTAATCTGTTTTAGACCAGGGTTGAATGGTGTATTCTGTTTTAGACCAGGGTTGAATGGTGTAATCTGTTTTTAGACCAGGGTTGAAGGCCGTGATTAGAATATAGACCAGGGTTGAAGGGCGTAATCTGTTTTAGACCAGGGTTGGAGGGTGTAATCTGTTTTAGACCAGGGTTGGAGGGTGTAATCTGTTTTAGACCAGGGTTGAAGGGCGTAATCTGTTTTAGACCAGGGTTGAAGGGTTTAATCTGTTTTAGACCAGGGTTGAATGGTGTAATCTGTTTTCACCAGGGTTGGAGGGCGTAATCTGTTTTAGACCAGGGTTGGAGGGCGTAATCTGTTTTAGACCAGGGTTGGAGGGCGTAATCTGTTTTAGACCAGGGTTGAATGGTGTAATCTGTTTTAGACCAGGGTTGAATGGTGTAATCTGTTTTTAGACCAGGGTTGAAGGCCGTGATTAGAATATAGACCGGGGTTGAAGGGCGTAATCTGTTTTAGACCAGGGTTGGAGGGTGTAATCTGTTTTAGACCAGGGTTGGAGGGCGTAATCTGTTTTAGACCAGGGTTGGAGGGCGTAATCTGTTTTAGACCAGGGTTGGAGGGCGTAATCTGTTTTAGACCAGGGTTGGAGGGCGTAATCTGTTTTAGACCAGGGTTGGAGGGCGTAATCTGTTTTAGACCAGGGTTGGAGGGTGTAATCTGTTTTAGACCAGGGTTGAAGGGAGTAATCTGTTTTAGACCAGGGTTAAAGGGTTTAATCTGTTTTAGGGTTGGAGGGCGTAATCTGTTTTAGACCAGGGTTGAATGGTGTAATCTGTTTTAGACCAGGGTTGAAGGGCGTAATCTGTTTTAGACCAGGGTTGAATGGTGTAATCTGTTTTTAGACCAGGGTTGAAGGCCGTGATTAGAATATAGACCAGGGTTGAAGGGCGTAATCTGTTTTAGACCAGGGTTGGAGGGTGTAATCTGTTTTAGACCAGGGTTGGAGGGCGTCATCTGTTTTAGACCAGGGTTTGAGGGTGTAATCTGTTTTAAACCAGGGTTGAAGGGTTTAATCTGTTTTAGACCAGGGTTGAAGGGCGTAATCTGTTTTAGACCAGGGTTGAAGGGTTTAATCTGTTTTAGACCAGGGTTGGAGGGTGTAATCTGTTTTAGACCAGGGTTGAATGGTGTAATCTGTTTTAGACCAGGGTTGAAGGGTTTAATCTGTTTTAGACCAGGGTTGGAGGGCGTAATCTGTTTTAGACCAGGGTTGATTGGTGTAATCTGTTTTAGACCAGGGTTAAATGGTGTAATCTGTTTTTAGACCAGGGTTGAAGGCCGTGATTAGAATATAGACCAGGGTTGAAGGGCTTAATCTGTTTTAGACCAGGGTTGGAGGGTGTAATCTGTTTTAGACCAGGGTTGGAGGGCGTAATCTGTTTTAGACCAGGGTTGGAGGGTGTAATCTGTTTTAGACCAGGGTTGGAGGGTGTAATCTGTTTTAGACCAGGGTTGGAGGGTGTAATCTGTTTTAGACCAGGGTTGGAGAACAGTTGAACTAAACTGCATCTCTAATTTATTTTTTTCAACAATCAATGGGTACCACTGTTCTGTTCGAGACCACCTAAAGCGAGACCAAGTCAGAGCCCTCGAGGGGGGGTGTGGCGGTGTCAATACAGAGACCACGAGGGGGTCGAGACTGTGTCAATACAGAGACCACGAGAGGGTCGAGACTGTGTCAATACAGAGACCACGAGAGGGTCGAGACTGTGTCAATACAGAGACCACGAGGGGGTCGAGACTGTGTCAAGACAGAGACTACGAGGGGGTTGAGACTTTGTCAAGACAGAGACCACGAGAGGGTCGAGACTGTGTCAAGACAGAGACCACGAGGGGGCCGAGACTGTGTCAAGACCGAGACCACGAGGGGGGCGAGACGGTGTCATACCAGAGACCACGAGGGGGGCAAGACAGTGTCAAGCCAGTGACCACGAGGGGGGCAAGACGGAGACTGTGAGACAGAGACCACGAGTGGGGTGAGACGGTGTCAAGACAGACCGGAAGGGGGTGAGGATTTGGGGACGGGGTCAAGACCAAGACTAGAAAAAGATAAGTAGATAGACGATATGTTATAACTCACTGACCCCAACAGGACAATATGTTACAACTCACTGACCCCAACAGGTCAATATGTTACAACTCACTGACCCCAACAGGTCTCCAATAGATAGACAATATGTTACAACTCACTGACCCCAACAGGACAATATGTTACAACTCATTGACCCCAACAGGTCTCCAATAGGTAGACAATATGTTACAACACACTGACCCCAACCTGACAATATGTTACAACTCATTGACCACAACAGGTCAATATGTTACAACTCACTGACCCCAACAGGCCAATATGTTACAACTCACTGACCCCAACAGGTCTCCAATAGGTAGACAATATGTTACAACCCACTGACCCCAACAGGACAATATGTTACAACTCACTGACCCCAACAGGCCAATATGTTATAAGTCACTGACCCCAACAGGTCAATATGTTACAACTCACTGACCCCAACAGGACAATATGTTACAACTCACTGACCCCAACAGGCCAATATGTTACAACTCACTGACCACAACAGGTCAATATGTTACAACTCACTGACCCCAACAGGTCTCCAATAGGTAGACAATATGTTACAACTCAGTGACCCCAACAGGACAATATGTTACAACCCACTGACCCCAACAGGTCTCCAATAGGTAGACTATGTTACAACTCATTGACCCCAACAGGACAATATGTTGCAACTCTCTGACCCCAACAGGTCTCCAATAGGTAGACAATATGTTACAACTCACTGACCCCAACAGGACAATACGTTACAACTCACTGACCCCAACAGGACAATATGTTACAACTCACTGACCCCAACAGGTCAATATGTTACAACTCACTGACCCCAACAGGACAATATGTTACAACCCACTGACCCCAACAGGTCTCCAATAGGTAGACAATATGTTACAACTCACTGACCCCAACAGGACAATATGTTACAACTCACTGACCCCAACAGGTCTCCAATAGGTAGACAATATGTTACAACTCACTGACCCCAACAGGACAATATGTTACAACTCACTGACCCCAACAGGACAATATGTTACAACTCACTGACCCCAACCGGACAATATGTTACAACCCACTGACCCCAACAGGTCTCCAATAGGTAGACAATATGTTACAACTCACTGACCCCCAACAGGACAATATGATACAACTCACTGACCCCAATAGGTAGACTATGTTACAACTCACTGACCCCAACCGGTCAATATGTTACAACTCACTGACCCCAACAGGACAATATGTTGCAACTCTCTGACCCCAACAGGTCTCCAATAGGTAGACAATATGTTACAACTCACTGACCCCAACAGGACAATATGTTGCAACTCACTGACCCCAACAGGTCTCCAATAGATAGATAATATGTTACAACTCACTGACCCCAACATGTTACAACTCACTGACCCCAACAGGACAATATGTTACAACTCACTGACCCCAACAGGACAATATGTTACAACTCACTGACCCCAACAGGTCTCCAATAGATAGACAATATGTTACAACTCACTGACCCCAACATGTTGCAACCCACTGACCCCAACAGGTTAACATGTGACAACTCAATGACCCCAACAGGTCAATATGTTACAACTCATTGACCCCAACAGGACAATATGTTACAACTCACTGACCCCAACAGGTCAATATGTTACAACTCACTGACCCCAACAGGTCTCCAATAGATAGACAATATGTTACAACTCACTGACCCCAACATGTTACAACTCACTGACCCCAACATGTTACAACTCACTGACCCCAACAGGTCAATATGTTACAACTCACTGACCCCAACAGGTCGTCAATAGAAAGACAATATGTTACAACTCACTGACCCCAACAGGGGGGTTAGACTGCTGCTCCACTCTGGTGCGAGATGCAACCAACAACTTTGGTTTTGCTCTCGATGTGATGTGATTGGAGTGAAGCCAAAACCAGACTGGCTTCCCTTTCTACTTTCTATTGGTGCTCCAGGACCATTCACAGTTCAGCTCACTCAATTTAGCTCAATGCTGATTGGCTATTATTATATGCTTTTTTTATCAAGGGAGGCCAAAATGCTCGGTGGCGTGCCTTGCGTTCAATGCTACGGGCGGCAACAATGTCATACTCTTTTTGACCGGACAGCATCAGATAGATGGCCTATACATACAGAGACAGAGGGGTGCTGTTTCACTGACCAGACAGCATCAGATAGATGACCTTTACATACAGAGACAGAGGGGTGCTGTTTCACTGACCAGACAGCATCAGATAGATGGCCTTTACATACAGAGACAGAGGGGTGCTGTTTCACTGACCAGACAGCATCAGATAGATGGCCTTTACATACAGAGACCGAGGGGTGCTGTTTCACTCGCTCTGATGCTTTCTCTGATGGTAAACATTCTGCCTCTAGCCAATTTGAAGGAACATTATGAAACGCATAGAGAAGAAAGACATGTTTATTTTCTTGGTACATGTTTTGGGGCTTCCCTTGGCAAACATGAATACACACCAGGAGATCTATTCGACATCATAGTAAACAGCTGCTAAAACTTTCGCAATGAAAACCAGAGTTTCTATTGGACAACTTTAGGTGGGTCCCAACCCGTTTGCTTCGGTTTGGTAACGGTTACGCAGCAGCCGTAAAAGAAGGTTCCTAGTGAATACACCCCTATTCTAAACGTCGGCCAAACATTGACCTGTTTGCGCCACCGCCCTTTAAGTCACTGCGCGCTCCTTTTCATAGCGCGCTCCCGTGTTCGACGAGGAAGTCCCGTCGTTTGTTCAGAAGTACCGCTACGCTAAAGGAGATTGCAGATGTGACGTGTTTCTCGCTTCAACAAACCTATCCCGCAACCTTGACGTGCATGGGATAGAGACGTTTGAGAATGTTTTTAGCAACGGAGATAAAGGTAAATTCTGGGATGTTACTTTATTTTATAGGTTGCGTTTATGATTGTAAAGTTACCTGTCTGGAGTTGCCCTCCACGAGTCTGTCCAGTACAGGTGTGAACTTGGTGACGTTGTCGACTTCAACAATGTGCTGTAAAAGTTGTCAGAACTACTGTACTTTTATACCATGTAGCCTGTATTTCATTTAAATGCCGAAGTCGTGTTTGGAATTTAGGAATGGGATTGTGAAGAATTCGAAACGGGTATCCTCCCTAAAACAGGTTTATCAATTCTGAAGTGCATCATGACAAAAGACCAGCATGGGTGTTTAAACAAAGTGTAAACATATTGGTGTGTATGGAAATACTTCAACAGACCAAACAAGCACAACTGCCATAAAATCATGTCATGTAGATTCTCATATGGCATCTGCCATAAAATCATGTCATGTAGATTCTCATATGACATCTAGCATCTGTCATAAAATCATATAATGTAGAATCTCATATGGCATCTAGCATCTGCCATAAATTCATATAATGTATCGTGTTCCTTTTTCTAGGTATCTGGTAACTGTCCCATGAGTCTATGGAAAGTGCTCTAAAACACAATGTTAAGCAATCAACAAGTAATGAAGGACCAAGCAAACACACTTTAATCTTCTATGATTCAAATCTGTTGTAAAAATAATTCAAAACATTTTACAATATGTTTAAGTCTGTGGATGTTCAATTAGGGCGACGTGATGGCAGAAAGGTGCCATATATGAGATGAAAGTTAACTGCTAACTTTCCCATGATGCTCTCTGTCCTGTTTCCTAAATACCTAAACCAGCAGGCAGCAGCTAGCTCTGTCTAAACACTGAACAGGAACACACATTGATCAAGAAATGCCTCTTTGACAGGACATGTTTGGACTGTTGCTCAACGTCTGTAGTGTCAACTCAACGGAACAGCCGTAAGCACATCTAGCATCGATTCCACAATTCTTAAGTTAACATCTTATTCAATCAATCAAATGTTATTTATAAAGCACTTCATTTTGTTAAAAAAAAACAATACAAAGTGCTTATTACCATCTAATGTTGTAGTGGTGTTATTACCATCTAATGATGTAGTGGTGTTATTACCATCTAATGCTGTAGTGGTGTTATTACCATCTAATGTTGTAGTTGTGTTATTACCATCTAATGCTGTAGTGGTGTTATTACCGTCTAATGCTGTAGTGGTGTTATTACCATCTAATGCTGTAGTGGTGTTATTACCATCTAATGCTGTAGTGGTGTTATTACCATCTAATGCTGTAGTGGTGTTATTACCATCTAATGCTGTAGTGGTGTTGATACCATCTAATGCTGTAGTTGTGTTATTACCATCTAATGCTGTAGTGGTGTTATTACCATTTAATGCTGTAGTGGTGTTATTACCATCTAATGCTGTAGTGGTGTTATTACCATCTAATGATGTAGTGGTGTTATTACCATCTAATGCTGTAGTGGTGTTATTACCATCTAATGATGTAGTGGTGTTATTACCATCTAATGATGTAGTGGTGTTATTACCATCTAATGCTGTAGTGGTGTTATTACCATCTAATGCTGTAGTGGTGTTATTACCATCTAATGATGTAGTGGTGTTATTACCATCTAATGCTGTAGTGGTGTTATTATCATCTAATGATGTAGTGGTGTTATTACCATCTAATGCCGTAGTGGTGTTATTACCATCTAATGCTGTAGTTGTGTTATTACCATCTAATGCTGTAGTGGTGTTATTACCATCTAATGCTGTAGTGGTGTTATTACCATCTAATGCTGTAGTGGTGTTATTACCGTCTAATGATGTAGTGGTGTTATTACCATCTAATGCTGTAGTGGTGTTATTACCATCTAATGCAGTAGTGGTGTTATTACCATCTAATGCTGTAGTGGTGTTATTACCATCTAATGCTGTAGTGGTGTTATTACCGTCTAATGCTGTAGTGGTGTTATTACCATCTAATGATGTAGTGGTGTTCTTACCGTCTAATGCTGTAGTGGTGTTATTACCGTCTAATGCTGTAGTGGTGTTATTACCATCTAATGATGTAGTGGTGTTATTACCATCTAATGCTGTAGTGGTGTTATTACCGTCTAATGCTGTAGTGGTGTTATTACCATCTAATGCTGTAGTGGTGTTATTACCATCTAATGCTGTAGTGGTGTTATTACCATCTAATGCTGTAGTGGTGTTATTACCGTCTAATGCTGTAGTGGTGTTATTACCATCTAATGCTGTAGTAGTGTTATTACCATCTAATGCTGTAGTGGTGTTATTACCATCTAATGCTGTAGTGGTGTTATTACCATCTAATGCTGTAGTGGTGTTATTACCATCTAATGCTGTAGTGGTGTTATTACCATCTAATGCTGTAGTGGTGTTATTACCATCTAATGCTGTAGTGGTGTTATTACCGTCTAATGCTGTAGTGGTGTTATTACCGTCTAATGCTGTAGTGGTGTTGATACCATCTAATGCTGTAGTGGTGTTATTACCATCTAATGCTGTAGTGATGTTATTACCATCTAATGCTGTAGTGGTGTTATTACCATCTAATGATGTAGTGGTGTTGATACCGTCTAATGCTGTAGTGATGTTATTACCATCTAATGCTGTAGTGGTGTTATTACCATCTAATGCTGTAGTGGTGTTATTACCATCTAATGCTGTTGTGGTGTTATTACCGTCTAATGCTGTAGTGGTGTTATTACCATCTAATGTTGTAGTGGTGTTATTACCATCTAATGCTGTAGTGGTGTTATTACCGTCTAATGCTGTAGTGGTGTTATTACCATTTAATGCTGTAGTGGTGTTATTACCATCTAATGATGTAGTGGTGTTATTACCATCTAATGCTGTAGTGGTGTTATTACCATCTAATGCCGTAGTGGTGTTATTACCATCTAATGCTGTAGTGGTGTTATTACCATCTAATGCTGTAGTGGTGTTATTACCATCTAATGCTGTAGTGGTGTTATTACCATCTAATGCTGTAGTGGTGTTATTACCATCTAATGTTGTAGTGGTGTTATTACCATCTAATGCTGTAGTGGTGTTATTACCGTCTAATGCTGTAGTGGTGTTATTACCATCTAATGCTGTAGTGGTGTTATTACCATCTAATGCCGTAGTGGTGTTATTACCATCTAATGCTGTAGTGGTGTTATTACCATCTAATGCCGTAGTGGTGTTATTACCATCTAATGCTGTAGTGGTGTTGATCTCAGTCCTTGTTGTGGTGGTTGATACATACGTCTCAGTCCTTGTTGTGGTGGTATTACCATACGTCTCAGTCCTTGTTGTGGTGGTACTACCATACATCTCAGTCCTTGTTGTGGTGGTATTACTATACGTCTCAGTCCTTGTTGGGGTGGTTGATACATACGTCTCAGTCCTTGTGGTGGTATTACCATACGTCTCAGTCCTTGTTGTGGTGGTGTTACGTCTCAGTCCTTGTTGTGATGGTTGATACATACGTCTCAGTCCTTGTTGTGGTGGTTGATACATACCTCTCAGTCATTGTTGTGGTGTTATTACCATACGTCTCAGTCTTTGTTGTGGTGGTATTACCATACGTCTCATTCCTTGTTGTGGTGGTTGATACATACGTCTCAGTCCTTGTTGTGGTGGTACTACCATACATCTCAGTCCTTGTTGTGGTGGTATTACCATACGTCTCAGTCCTTGTTGTGGTGGTTGATACATACGTCTCAGTCCTTGTGGTGGTATTACCATACGTCTCAGTCCTTGTTGTGGTGGTATTACCATACGTCTCAGTCCTTGTTGAGGTGGTGTTACGTCTCAGTCCTTGTTGTGATGGTTGATACATACGTCTCAGTCCTTGTTGTGGTGGTTGATACATACCTCTCAGTCCTTGTTGTGGTGTTATTACCATACGTCTCAGTCTTTGTTGTGGTGGTATTACCATACGTCTCAGTCCTTGTTGTGGTGGTATTACCATACGTCTCAGTCCTTGTTGTGATGGTTGATACATACGTCTCAGTCCTTGTTGTGGTGGTTGATACATACCTCTCAGTCCTTGTTGTGGTGTTATTACCATACGTCTCAGTCCTTGTTGTGGTGGTATTACCATACGTCTCAGTCCTTGTTGTGGTGGTATTACCATACGTCTCAGTCCTTGTTGTGGTGGTATTACCATACGTCCCAGTCCATTAACATCTGCTAACCATGTGTATGTGACAAATAAAATTTGATTTGATTTGATTTGATTTGATTTGTTGTGGTGGTATTACCATACGTCTCAGTCCTTGTTGTGGTGGTATTACCATACGTCTCAGTCCTTGTTGTGGTGGTATTACCATACGTCTCAGTCCTTGTTGTGATGGTTGATACATACGTCTCAGTCCTTGTTGTGGTGGTATTACCATACGTCTCAGTCCTTGTTGTGGTGGTATTACCATACGTCTCAGTCCTTGTTGTGGTGGTATTACCATACGTCTCAGTCCTTGTTTTGATGGTTGATACATATGTCTCAGTCCTTGTTGTGGTGGTATTACCATACGTCTCAGTCCTTGTTGTGATGGTTGATACATACGTCTCAGTCCTTGTTGTGGTGGTATTACCATACGTCTCAGTCCTTGTTGTGGTGGTATTACCATACGTCTCAGTCCTTGTTGTGGTGGTTGATACATACCTCTCAGTCCTTGTTGTGGTGGTATTACCATACGTCTCAGTCCTTGTTGTGGTGGTATTACCATACGTCTCAGTCCTTGTTGTGGTGGTTGATACATACGTCTCAGTCCTTGTTGTGGTGGTATTACCATACGTCTCAGTCCTTGTTGTGGTGGTATTACCATACATCTCAGTCCTTGTTGTGGTGGTATTACCATACGTCTCAGTCCTTGTTGTGGTGGTATTACCATACATCTCAGTCCTTGTTGTGGTGGTATTACCATACGTCTCAGTCCTTGTTGTGGTGGTTGATACATACGTCTCAGTCCTTGTTGTGGTGGTATTACCATACGTCTCAGTCCTTGTTGTGGTGGTATTACCATACGTCTCATTCCTTGTTGTGATGGTTGATACATACGTCTCAGTCCTTGTTGTGGTGGTATTACCATACATCTCATTCCTTGTTGTGATGGTTGATACATACGTCTCAGTCCTTGTTGTGGTGGTATTACCATACGTCTCATTCCTTGTTGTGGTGGTTGATACATACGTATGGGGTTGGGCTCATACAGGGTTGGACTCATACAGGGTTGGGCTCATACAGGGTTGGGCTCATACAGGGTTGGGCTCATACAGGGTTGGGCTCATACAGGGTTGGGCTCATACAGGGTTGGGCTCATACAGGGTTGGGCTCATACAGGGTTGGGCTCATACAGGGTTGGGCTCATACAGGGTTATGCTCATACAGGGTTATGCTCATACAGGGTTGGGCTCATACAGGATTAGGGTTGGACTCATACAGGGTTGTGGTTGGGCTCATACAGGGTTGGGGTTTGGGCTCATACAGGGTTGGGCTCATACAGGGTTATGCTCATACAGGGTTATGCTCATACAGGGTTGGGCTCATACAGGATTAGGGTTGGACTCATACAGGGTTAGGGTTGGACTCATACATGCTTGGGCTCATACAGGGTTAGGGTCATACAGGGTTGGGGTTGGGCTCATACAGGGTTGGGGTTTGGCTCATACAGGGTTAGGGTTGGGCTCATACAAGGTTGGGTTTGGGCTCATACAAGGTTGGGTTTGGGCTCATACAAGGTTGGGTTTGGGCTCATACAGGGTTGTGGTTGGGCTCCTACAGGGTTAGGGTTGGACTCATACAGGGTTGGGCGCATACATTGTTGTGCTCATACAGGGTTAGGGTTGGACTCATACAGGGTTGTGGTTGGGCTCATACAGGGTTGGGGTTTGGGCTCATACAGGGTTGGGCTCATACAGGGTTGGGGTTTGGGCTCATACAGGGTTGGGCTCATACAGGGTTGGGTTTGGGCTCATACAGGGTTGGGTTTGGGCTCATACAGGGTTGGGTTTGGGCTCATACAGGGTTGGTGTTTGGCTCATACAGGGTTGAGGTTAGGCTCATACAGGGTTGGGCTCATACAGGGTTGGGCTCATACAGGGTTGGGCTCATACAGGGTTGGGCTCATACAGGGTTGGGCTCATACAGGGTTATGCTCATACAGGGTTATGCTCATACAGGGTTGGGCTCATACAGGATTAGGGTTGGACTCATACAGGGTTAGGGTTGGACTCATACAGGGTTGGGGTTGGACTCATACAAGGTTGGGTTTGGGCTCATACAGGGTTGTGGTTGGGCTCATACAGGGTTGGGCTCATACAGGGTTATGCTCATACAGGGTTATGCTCATACAGGGTTGGGCTCATACAGGATTAGGGTTGGACTCATACAGGGTTAGGGTTGGACTCATACATGCTTGGGCTCATACAGGGTTAGGGTCATACAGGGTTGGGGTTGGGCTCATACAGGGTTGGGGTTTGGCTCATACAGGGTTAGGGTTGGGCTCATACAAGGTTGGGTTTGGGCTCATACAAGGTTGGGTTTGGGCTCATACAGGGTTGTGGTTGGGCTCCTACAGGGTTAGGGTTGGACTCATACAGGGTTGGGCGCATACAGTGTTGTGCTCATACAGGGTTAGGGTTGGACTCATACAGGGTTGTGGTTGGGCTCATACAGGGTTAGGGTTGGACTCATACAGGGTTGGGGTTGGACTCATACAGGGTTAGGGTTGGACTCATACAGGGTTAGGGTTGGACTCATACAGGGCTGTGGTTGGGCTCATACAGGGTTAGGGTTGGACTCATACAGGGTTGGGGTTGGACTCATACAGGGTTAGGGTTGGGCTCATACAGGGTTGGGGTTGGACTCATACAGGGTTGAGGTTGGACTCATACAGGGTTAGGGTTGGACTCATACAGGGTTAGGGTTGGGCTCATACAGGGTTGGGTTTGGGCTCATACAGGGTTGTGGTTGGGCTCCTACAGGGTTAGGGTTGGACTCATACAGGGTTGGGCGCATACAGTGTTGTGCTCATACAGGGTTAGGGTTGGACTCATACAGGGTTGTAGTTGGGCTCATACAGGGTTAGGGTTGGACTCATACAGGGTTGGGGTTGGACTCATGCAGGGTTAGGGTTGGGCTCATACAGGGTTAGGGTTGGACTCATACAGGGTTGGGGTTGGACTCATACAGGGTTAGGGTTGGACTCATACAGGGTTAGGGTTGGACTCATACAGGGTTAGGGTTGGGCTCATACAGGGTTAGGGTTGGACTCATACAGGGTTAGGGTTGGACTCATACAGGGTTGGGTTTGGGCTCATACAAGTTTGGGTTTGGGCTCATACAGGATTGTGGTTGGGCTCCTACAGGGTTAGGGTTGGACTCATACAGGGTTGGGCGCATACAGTGTTGTGCTCATACAGGGTTAGGGTTGGACTCATATAGGGTTGTGGTTGGGTTCATACAGGGTTAGGGTTGGACTCATACAGGGTTGGGGTTGGACTCATACAGGGTTAGGGTTGGGCTCATACAGGGTTAGGGTTGGGCTCATACAGGGTTGGGGTTGGACTCATACAGGGTTGAGGTTGGACTCATACAGGGTTAGGGTTTGGGCTCATACAGGGTTGGGGTTGGGCTCATACAGGGTTGGGGTTGTGCTCATACAGGGTTAGAGTTTGGGCTCATACAGGGTTAGGGTCGGGCTCATACAGGGTTGGTGTTTGGCTCATACAGGGTTGGTGTTTGGCTCATACAGGGTTAGGGTTAGGCTCATACAGGGCTGGTGTTTGGCTCATACAGGGTTGCGGTTGGGCTCATACAGGGTTGCGGTTGGGCTCATACAGGGTTGGGTTTGGGCTCATACAGGGTTGGACTCATACAGGGTTGGACTCATACATGGATCAAATCAAATCAAATTTATTTATATAGCCCTTTGTACATCAGCTGATATCTCAAAGTGCTGTACAGAAACCCAGCCTAAAACCCCAAACAGCAAGCAATGCAGGTGTAGAAGCACGGTGGCTAGGAAAAACTCCCTAGAAAGGCCAAAACCTAGTAAGAAACCTAGAGAGGAACCAGGCTATGTGGGGTGGCCAGTCCTCTTATGGCTGTGCCGGGTGGAGATTATAACAGAACATGGCCAAGAAGTTCATATGTTCATAAATTACTAGCATGGTCGAATAATAATAAGGCAGAACAGTTGAAACTGGAGCAGCAGCACGGCCAGGTGGACTGGGGACAGCAAGGAGTCATCATGTCAGGTAGTCCTGAGGCATGGTCCTAGGGCTCAGGTCCTCCGAGCGAGAGAAAGAAAGAGAGAATTAGAGAGAGCACACTTAAATTCACACAGGACACCGAATAGGACAGGAGAAGTACTCCAGATATAACAAACTGACCCTAGCCCCCCGACACATAAACTACTGCAGCATAAATACTGGAGGCTGAGACAGGAGGGGTCAGGAGACACTGAGACAGGGTTGGACTCATACAGGGTTTGGCTCATACAGGGTTGGGCTCATACAGGGTTGGGGTTGGGCTCATACAGGGTTGTGCTCATACAGGGTTGGACTCATACAGGGTTGGACTCATACAGGGTTATGCTCATACAGGGTTGGGCTCATACAGGGTTGGGGTTGGGCTCATACATGGTTAAGGTTGGACTCATACATGCTTGGGCTCATACAGGGTTAGGGTCATACAGGGTTGGGCTCATTTGGGGTTGGGCTCATACAGGGTTGGGGTTGGGCTCATACAGGGTTGGGGTTGGGCTCATACAGGGTTGGGGTTGGGCTCGTACAGGGTTAGGGTTGCGCTCGTACAGGGTTGTGGTTGGGCTCATACAGGGTTGGGGTTGGGCTTATACAGGGTTGGGCTCATACATTGTTGGGGTTGGGCTCATACAGGGTTGGGCTCATACAAGGTTGGGCTCATACAGGGTTAGGGTTGGGCTCATACAGTGTTGGGCTCATACAGGGTTGGGATTGGGCTCATACAGGGTTGGGCTCATACAGGGTTGGGGTTGGGCTCATACAGGGTTGGGGTTGGGCTCATACAGGGTTGGGCTCATTCAGGGTTGGGCTCATACAGGATTAGGGTTGGGCTCATACAGGATTAGGGTTGGACTCATACATGGTTAGGGTTGGACTCATACATGCTTGGGCTCATACAGGGTTAGGGTCATACAGGGTTGGGCTCATTTGGGGTTGGGCTCATACAGGGTTGGGGTTGGGCTCATACAGGGTTGGGGTTGGGCTCGTACAGGGTTGGGCTCATACAGGGTTGGGCTCATACAGGGTTGGGGTTGGGCTCATACAGGGTTGGGCTCATACAGGGTTGGGGTTGGGCTCGTACAGGGTTGGGCTCATACAGGGTTGGGCTCATACAGGGTTGGGGTTGGGCTCATACAGGGTTGGGCTCATACAGGGTTGGGGTTGGGCTCATACAGGGTTGGGCTCATACAGGGTTGGGCTCATACAGGGTTAGGGTTGGGCTCATACAGTGTTGGGCTCATACAGGGTTGGGATTGGGCTCATACAGGGTTGGGCTCATACAGGGTTGGGGTTGGGCTCATACAGGGTTGGGCTCATACAGTGTTGGGTTTGGGTTCATACAGGGTTGGGCTCATACAGGGTTGGACTCGTACAGGGTTAGGGTTGGGCTCATACAGTGTTGGGCTCATACAGGGTTGGGATTGGGCTCATACAGGGTTGGGCTCATACAGGGTTGGGGTTGGGCTCATACAGGGTTGGGCTCATACAGTGTTGGGTTTGGGTTCATACAGGGTTGGGCTCATACAGGGTTGGGCTCATACAGGGTTGGTGTTGGGCTCATACAGGGTTGGGGTTTGGCACATACAGGAATTTCCCATCAAAATTACTCCGTTATTGACGAGGTCCTCCCATTACAAATGTCTGGACTCTATAGCGTGTTTTAGACCAGCACTGCTAGCACACCTCATCTAGCCACAGCCTACAATAACATTAGACAGTGTTTTGACATCAAATGAACCCTATTTCACAGCCCTTGTTTGTAGTGAACTCAGACTGGCTTCATCCCTGTGGAGACAGTAGTCTCACACGAGGAAACCCATTAAAGCATGATGTAGTTAGAGAAGTCACTGGAGATTAGATGTGTACAGTCGGACTGGGGCTTTTGGCAGTGAACAAGGTCCACCAGGTCAACATTCATCTGTTTATTTATCTGTATGGTCATAGAGAAGGTGTGCTGACCCTGTGTGAACTCTGACCCTTGTCCTGTTCTCTCCTGTCCTCTCTGTGTGGTGGGCTGATCTGCCTAGAGAAGGTGTGCTGACCCTGTGTGAACTCTGACCCTTGTCCTGTTCTCTCCTGTCCTCTCTGTGTGGTGGGCTGATCTGCCTAGGGTGCTAGCTAGCTAGCTTTCTCCCTGTCCCTCTCTGTCCCAAATTGAACCCTATTCCCAATGTAGTGTACTACTACTACCACTCTGGTCAAACGTAGTGCACTTTATAGCGAATAGGATGCCTATTGGGACGCAGGGCGTCCCTGTGGTCTAGTGTGGTCTCAGCATGGCCACAACACACTGCCTTCATAATGAGACAGATGTTCAGGGCCAACTGTACTGTCGTCTCACCCCGCCTCTACTCTGCAGGACGGACGGATGATGGAGCAGCCGTTTGTCAGGATTAGTGTAGCTAGCTCTCTCTCTCTGTCTCTGTCTGCATCCCAAATGGGACTATATTCCCTATATAGTGCACTATATTTGACCTGAGCCCAGTAGGCCCTGGTGAAAAATAGTGCACTCCTTAGGGAATAGGGTGTCATTAGGGAGGTACATTCCCTCTCTGCTCTGGCCAGCCTGGCTAATAGTGAGGGACAGTGTTGTGATGATAGGAGGAGTTGTTGTGTGATGGTAGTTAAGCCGTCAGCCATAAAGACTCTCTCTCTCTCTCTCTCTCTCTCTCTCTCTCTCTCTCTCTCTCTCTCTCTCTCTCTCTCTGCACCAAAACTGACCCCAGTAGTTGGCAGTTCCTTACTGACAGAACTGAATACTGCTGTCAGTTAGCTTACTGACTGAACTGAATACTGCTGTCAGTTAGCTTACTGACTGAACTGAATACTGCTGTCAGTTAGCTTAATGACTGAACTGAATACTGCTGTCAGTTAGCTTAATGACTGAACTGAATACTGCTGTCAGTTAGCTTAATGACTGAACTGAATACTGCTGTCAGTTAGCTTAATGACTGAACTGAATACTGCTGCCAGTTAGCTTACTGACTGAATTGAATACTGCTGTCAGTTAGCTTACTGACTGAACTGAATACTGCTGTCAGTTAGCTTACTGACTGAACTGAATACTGCTGTCAGTTAGCTTACTGACTGAACTGAATACTGCTGTCAGTTAGCTTAATGACTGAACTGAATACTGCTGTCAGTTAGCTTAGTGACTGAACTGAATACTGCTGTCAGTTAGCTTAATGGTTGAACTGCTGTCAGATAGTCATTATGATTATTAAAGACTATTAAATATTTAGCTATATTTCTGGCCGCATTTATAAGATCTGCGATCACTGTAGTAGCGTAAAATCTGTCAATCAGTATAGAAATGTACGTAGTATTTATGTAGGTAAATATTGTTAATTTAATTTCCATGGACATCCATTTTGTTGATCAGTGTTGGCATTGTTAAGAGATCGTTTTACATTACATTCGTCACTAGCTACTTCCAACTGTACTGCAGGTGTAGAGGATGTTGCAACTTCCTTTCAGGCATTGTTGGATGGTAATGATGCTATTATTACCAGTCTGGAGTTGACTGACTGTTATCTGACAGCAGAACAGGCAGGTGGCCCAAATGACAGCATACTCCCAATACAGTGACTACTTCTGACCCCTACAAGCCCTGATCAAAAATAGTGCACTAGGGAATTTGGTGCCATTTGGCATTCAGATCAGGATAGAGGTCACAGTCAGTCCCACCTTCACTAGTCTCCTGTCTGTCCCAATCTCTCTCTAACATCATCCTCCCCTCTATCCATCACACTCTTTTATTATATGTTTCTGTCAACATTTTATTCCTCCTCCTCTAATCCCCTCATCTGGGTCAGAGCCCTCGCCCTGCGTCCTGGATTAACAGGAAACTGATTTCTTCCAAGCAGACATTCTCTCTGAAGTGACACTAAAGAAAAGAGGAGATTAAGATGGACACATATTGTACCCGCTGTCATTATGATCCACTAGTAGAGTATCAGGTATGTCTGGACCTGGACATCTGACCCCTACCTCATAGATACCGGAGACAGAGCTGACATCTGACCCCTACCTCATAGATACCAGAGTCAGGAGACAGAGCTGACATCTGACCCCTACCTCATAGATACCAGAGACAGTACTGGCATCTGACCCCTACCTCATAGATACCAGAGCCAGGAGACAGAGCTGGCATCTGACCCCTACCTCATAGATACCAGAGCCAGGAGACAGAGCTGACATCTGACCCCTACCTCATAGATACCAGAGTCAGGAGACAGTGCTGACATCTGACCCCTATCTCATAGTTACCAGAGTCAGAAGACAGAGCTGACCTCTACCTCATAGATACCAGAGTCAGGAGACAGAGCTGACCTCTACCTCATAGATACCAGAGACAGAAGACAGAGCTGACATCTGACCTCTACCTCATAGTTACCAGAGTCAGGAGACAGAGCTGACCTCTACCTCATAGATACCAGAGTCAGAAGACAGAGCTGACATCTGACCCCTACCTCATAGTTACCAGAGTCAGGAGACAGAGCTGACATCTGACCCCTACCTCATAGTTACCAGAGTCAGGAGACAGAGCTGACATCTGACCTCTACCTCATAGTTACCAGAGTCAGGAGACAGAGCTAACCCCTACCTCATAGTTACCAGAGTCAGGAGACAGAGCTGACCTCTACCTCATAGTTACCAGAGTCAGGAGACAGAGCTGACATCTGACCCTTACCTCATAGTTACCAGAGTCAGGAGACAGAGCTGACATCTGACCTCTACCTCATAGATACCAGAGTCAGGAGACATATACACTCTTAGAGAAAAGGGATCCAAAAGGGTTATTCGGCTGTCCCATTAGGAGAACCCTTTTTGGTTCCAGGTAGAACTATTTTGGGTTCCATGTAGAACCCTCTGTGGACAGGGTTCCTTTGTGGACAGGGTTCCTCTGTGGACAGGGTTCTACATGGAACCCAAAACAATTCTACTTGCAACCAGCAAGGGTTCTTGCAAGGGTTCTATGGGGACAGATGAATCATCCTTTCAGGTTGTAGTTTGTATCTTTTGTTCTAAGACTGTAGGGAATCGGGTGCCATTTGAAGAGCATCATAAACCCAGAGGCTGTATAAGAGGCTTAATGACCAGTGGTTGTTTTCTCTGGAGACTAACTGCAGCTGGGTGCAGTGGGCAGGTGCTGTCCTAGCAGGGCACAGGGTCTGTAATACACTACAGTACAGCTCTCAGCTCAGATAATAGAAGCTGCCTGGTCCCGCTACTCTACTGGGATTACAGTGGATTATGTTCCTGCTGTGTATGGCTGTCAGACATGTCCTTTTACTGTCCATTTGATTGTGCTGTAAAGTAGGACTTTACTTTCTCCATCATGTGGTGAAGAGACTGGACATGACAATGCTCCCTGATGATCCCAGGAAAGCTGTTGTTCAAGGCATCTAAGTTCAAACACACTAGGGATAAGACTTCCTGTCACAGAAGTAGTGTGATGCTAATATAGATGTAATGAAACAGTCCCTCTGTTCTGAAAGGAAGCCTCGATGCCAGTCTGTTACTGCTTTTTGGGGTTTCTGTACTTTACTATTCATATTTCTGCCAACTTTTACTTTTAATTCACTATATTCCTAAATAAAATGTGCTTTTTACTCCGTACATTTTACCTGACACCCAAAAGTACTTGTTACATTTTGACAGGAAAATGGTCTAATTCACACACTTATCAAGAGAACATCCCTGGTCATCCCTAGTGCCTCTGATCTGGAGGACTCACTAAACAGAGAACATCCCTGGTCATCCCTAGTGCCTCTGATCTGGAGGACTCACTAAACAGAGAACATCCCTGGTCATCCCTACTGCCTCTGATCTGGAGGACTCACTAAACAGAGAACATCCCTGGTCATCCCTACTGCCTCTGATCTGGAGGACTCACTAAACAGAGAACATCCCTGGTCATCCCTACTGCCTCTGATCTGGCAGACTCACTAAACAGAGAACATTCCTGGTCATCCCTAGTGCCTCTGATCTGGAGGACTCACTACACAGAGAACATCCCTGGTCATCCCTAGTGCCTCTGATCTGGAGGACTCACTAATCAGAGAACATCCCTGGTCATCCCTACTGCCTCTGATCTGGAGGACTCACTAAACAGAGAACATCCCTGGTCATCCCTACTGCCTCTGATCTGGAGGACTCACTAAACAGAGAACATCCCTGGTCATCCCTACTGCCTCTGATCTGGAGGACTCACTAAACAGAGAACATCCCTTGTCAATACTACTGCCTCTGATCTGGCAGACTCACTAAACAGAGAACATCCCATGTCATCTCTACTGCCTCTGATCTGGAGGACTCACTAAACAGAGAACATCCCTGGTCATCCCTACTGCCTGATCTGGATGACTCACTAAACAGAGAACATCCCTGGTCATCCCTACTGCCTCTGATCTGGAGGACTCACTAAACAGAGAACATCCCTGGTCATCCCTACTGCCTCTGATCTGGAGGACTCACTAAACACAAATGCTTTGTTTGTAAATTATGTCTGAGTGTTAAAGCCCCTGCTGTCCTTCAACAAAAAACGAGAACATTGTCCCATCTGGTTTGCTTAATATAAGGAATTTGAAGTTATTTTTTACCTATGATAGGTATATCTCACTGGTCACCATAGCAGCATAGGTCATCCCCAAAGCCAACACCTCCTTTGGCTGCCTTTCCTTCCAGTTCTCTGCTGCCAATGACAGGAACGAACTGCAAAAATCGCTGAAGTTGGAGACTTACATTTCCCTCACTAACTTTAAGCATCAGCTGTCAGATCAGCTCACAGATCACTGCAGCTGTACACAGCCCATCTGTAAATAGCTCATCCAACTACCTACCTCATCCCCATATTGTTTTTATTTACTTTTCTGCTATTTTGAACACCAGTATTTCTGTTTGCACATCATCATCTGCACATATACCACTCCAGTGTTAATTTGCTAAATTGTTATTACTTCTCTACTATGGCCTATTTATTGCCTTTCCTCCTCACGCCATTTGCACACACTGTATTTAAACTTTTTCTATTGTGTTGTTGACTGTACGTTTGTTTATTCCATGTGTAACTCTGTGTTGTCTGTGTCACACTGCTTTGCTTTATCTTGGCCAGGTCGCGATTGTAAATGAGAACTTGTTCTCAACTGGCCAACCTGTTTTTTTATGATACTAAAGTACATTTTAGCAATTCCATTTACTTTTGATACTTGAGTATATATAAAACCAAATACTTTTAGACCTTTACTCAAGTAGAATTTTACTGGGTGACTAACTTTTACTTGAGTCATTTTCTATAAAGGTATCTTTACAATTGAGAACTTTTTCCACCACTGATGAAATTGTCATGTTTGTCCAATGAGAAGTGGAGTTGGTAATAACAGACACAGATCTGGGACCAGGCTTTTGCCAAAGGATAAACACTTCACATTAAGTTGCCCTTTTGTCAAACTAGAACTCTAGCTGTTTGTTTATCAGAAGACTGATAAGGTTCATGAAACAATGGTTCCATTTTAATGGAAGGCCCGAAGTGTTAGACATTTCTATATTGATACATGGCTAATATTTAAGTAGCTTCTGGGCTGTGACAAAGGTAGCATGAATGTTGAGATTACACACATAAAGGAGATCTAGCAAAATGTAACACTAACAACAGCAGCATAAATGTTGAGATTACACACATAAAGGAGATCTAGCAGAATGTAACACTAACAACAGCAGTATGAATGTTGAGATTACACACATAAAGGAGATCTAGCAGAATGTAACACTAACAACAGCAGTATGAATGTTGAGATTACACACATAAAGGAGATCTAGCAGAATGTAACACTAACAACAGCAGCATGAATGTTGAGATTACACACATAAAGGAGATCTAGCAGAATGTAACACTAACAACAGCAGTATGAATGTTGAGATTACACACATAAAGGAGATCTAGCAGAATGTAACACTAACAACAGCAGTATGAATGTTGAGATTACACACATAAAGGAGATCTAGCAGAATGTAACACTAACAACAGCAGAATGAATGTTGAGATTACACACATAAAGGAGATCTAGCAGAATGTAACTTTAACAACAGCAGTATGAATGTTGAGATTACATACATAAAGGAGATCTAGCAGAATGTAACACTAACAACAGCAGCATGAATGTTGAGATTACACACATAAAGGAGATCTAGCAGAATGTAACACTAACAACAGCAGTATGAATGTTGAGATTACACACATAAAGGAGATCTAGCAGAATGTAACACTAACAACAGCAGTATGAATGTTGAGATTACACACATAAAGGAGATCTAGCAGAATGTAACACTAACAACAGCAGAATGAATGTTGAGATTACACACATAAAGGAGATCTAGCAGAATGTAACACTAACAACAGCAGTATGAATGCTCCTGCACTGTATCATTCATTGTGTTCTCAGTGTATATAGGAATACTGGTGAAATGGAACAAAGACCCTTATTTCAGGCTAACCCCAAATGACACTCTATTCACTATGTAGTGCACTATGGGCTCTGGTCAAAAGTAGTGCACTATACAGGGAATAGGGTTCCATTTGGGAGCAGTCTAGGTGTTCCACAAGGACACAGCAGATTACTCAGGGCCGGGGCTGGGGCCAGGCCCAGCCATGTAGACACAGGAGGTGTGTCACTTCATGTCAGCCAGTTGTTATCATAAACTTGATCTAGATTCAAATGTTCTTGGACTCAATACTTGGGAATGGATTTTGTATTTATATGTATTTAAGCATTTCAAATATGAGGAATTTCATTATTTTATTTACAAAAAAAGTGGAAATGTTTTTTGGACATAAAACAGTATATTGTTTCTATGATGGAAGCTCTAGTCTGCTCAGTGTTTCCTGATTGGATGAATTGAGTTGTTTTATATTTGTTAGAGTTAAAACAGAAGATGTCGGCCTATCCTGTTTCTCTGGTCTGTAGAAGCTCTACTCTTTGTGGCAGGATCTAGCTCTGCTCAGTGTTTCCTGATTGGATGAATTGAGTTGTTTTACATTTGTTAGAGTTAAAACAGAAGATGTTCTTCTGATATAAAAACAGTCGGCCTATCCTGTTTCTCTGATCCGTAGAAGCTCTACTCTTTGTGGCAAGATCTAGCTCTGCTCTAGTCTCTCTGGTGTTGAGATGTCATCATGTCAGTGCATGTCAACATTCATCATCTGGGATTGCTGCCAATCACATAAATCCTCCTCAGTTTAATTCTCAGTACATTTCCATATGAATGTTGCTGCTGACTGCTTGACTAATAGTCCTTAGGCTATTCATAACACATTAACACATTCACACATTCATAACACATTCACACATTCATAACACATTCACACATTCATAACACATTAACACATTCATAACACATTAACACATTCACACATTCATAACACATTCACACATTCATAACACATTAACACATTCATAACACATTAACACATTCATAACACATTAACACATTCATAACATATTAACACATTCATAACACATTAACACATTCATAACACATTAACACATTCATAACACATTCACACATTCATAACACATTAACACATTCATAACACATTAACACATTCATAACACATTAACACATTCATAACACATTCATAACACACTGACACATTCATAACACACTGACACATTCATAACACATTTATTAACATTAACACATTCATAACACATTTATTAACATTAACACATTCATAACACATGTATTAACATTAACACATTTATAACACATTTATTAACACATTCATAACACATTTATTAACACATTCATAACACATTCATTAACACATTTATTAACACATTTATAACACATGTATTAACACATTCATAACACATTTATTAACACATTTATAGCACATTCATAGTATATTTATTAACACATTCATAACACATTTATTAACAATAACACATTTATTAACACATTCATAGCACATTTATAGTATATTAACACATTCATAACACATTTATTGACACATTCATAGCACGTATTAGCATTTTTCAGACATAACATAGGTACAGCAGATCCCCTTATTTTATGGGATACTTTTAAATGTGCCTTTAGAGGCCATGCAATTAAATCCTGTATAGTTACTGTTGGTGTAAAGTAGTAAATAATGGCTGCTTCTCAGAAAGTTTTAAACTGTCAAGTGGAGTTAAACAAGTTTGTCCACTATCAGCATATCTATTTATTAATTTATTATGGCCATCGCAATGTTACCTATTAAAATTAGATCCTAAAAGAATATCAAAGGATTAGAAATGCAGGGCTGAAAAACAAAGGTGTCACTGTACGCTGGTGATTCATGTTTTCTTTTAAATCCACAGCCTCATAGAGGATCTAGATACTTATAGAATTAGAATCCCTCCACAGCCTCATAGAGGATCTAGATACTTATAGAATTAGAATCCCTCCACAGCCTCATAGAGGATCTAGATACTTATAGAATTAGAATCCCTCCACAGCCTCATAGAGGATCTAGATACTTATAGAATTAGAATCCCTCCACAGCCTCATAGAGGATCTAGATACTTATAGAATTAGAATCCCTCCACAGCCTCATAGAGGATCTAGATACTTATAGAATTAGAATCCCTCCACAGCCTCATAGAGGATCTAGATACTTATAGAATTAGAATCCCTCCACAGCCTCATAGAGGATCTAGATACTTATAGAATTAGAATCCCTCCACAGCCTCATAGAGGATCTAGATACTTATAGAATTAGAATCCCTCCACAGCCTCATAGAGGATCTAGATACTTATAGAATTAGAATCCCTCCACAGCCTCATAGAGGATCTAGATACTTTTTCTAACCTCTCTGGATTAAAACCAAAATATTACGTTTTGGATCACAAAAAATACAACTTTAACATTACTGTGTAGTTTACCAATACAATGGTCTGATGGTGATGTGGATATACCCGCTATACATATCCTGAAATAAATAAATGATCTGACTCCAATACATTTTAATAGAAAGTTAGCTAACATAGATAAGATCTGGCTACCATAGAAAGGTAAATACCTGTCTATTTGTGGAAAAATGTGTCATGTCCCAGTTTACCCTAATTAACTCTTTAGTCATATCCCAGTTTACCTATTTGCTTATGGTCTTGCCTACACCTAGCGAACAGTTTTTTTTAAATCAATTTTATTTGGAACATCAAGCCAGACAAAATTTAACAGGCCTATTTATATAATGAATATGAATTCGGAGGGCAGAAATGATTACATATTAAAGCATTAGACCTCTTCTCTAGAAAATCAGAAAGAATGTCTCACCCCATGTTCAAGAATGGCCTTTTTCCCTTTATTCAGATTACAGTTATCAGGCTAGATGTTAGCAGGTTAGCAGGATACAGCAGTGATATCAGGCTAGATGTTAGCAGGTTAGCAGGATACAGCAGTGATATCAGGCTAGATGTTAGCAGGTTATCAGCATACAGCAGTGATATCAGGCTAGATGTTAGCAGGTTAGCAGCATACAGCAGTGATATCAGGCTAGATGTTAGCAGGATACAGCAGTGATATCAGGCTAGATGTTAGCAGGTTAGCAGGATACAGCAGTGATATCAGGCTAGATGTTAGCAGGTTAGCAGGATACAGCAGTGATATCAGGCTAGATGTTAGCAGGTTAGCAGGATACAGCAGTGATATCAGGCTAGATGTTATCAGGTTATCAGCATACAGCAGTGATCTCAGACTAGATGTTAGCAGGTTAGCAGCATACAGCAGTGATATCAGGCTAGATTTTAGCAGGTTAGCAGCATACAGCAGTGATATCAGGCTAGATGTTAGCAGGTTAGCAGCATACAGCAGTGATATCAGGCTAGATGTTAGCAGGTTAGCAGCATACAGCAGTGATATCAGGCTAGATGTTAGCAGTATACAGCAGTGATATCAGACTAGATGTTAGCAGGTTAGCAGGATACAGCAGTGATTTCAGACTAGAGGTAGAGGTTAGCATCATACAGCAGTGATATCAGGCTAGATGTTAGCAGGTTAGCAGCATACAGCAGTGATATCAGGCTAGATGTTAGCAGGTAAGCAGCATACAGCAGTGATATCAGACTAGATGTTAGCAGTATACAGCAATGATATCAGGCTAGATGTTAGCAGGTTAGCAGTATACAGCAGTGATATCAGGCTAGATTTGAGCAGGATAGCAGCATACAGCAGTGATATCAGGCTAGATGTTAGCAGGTTAGCAGCATACAGCAGTGATATCAGGCTAGATGTTAGCAGCATACAGCAGTGATATCAGGCTAGATGTTAGCAGGTTAGCAGCATACAGCAGTGATATCAGGCTAGATTTTAGCAGGTTAGTAGCATACAGCAGTGATATCAGGCTAGATGTTAGCAGGTTAGCAGCATACAGCAGTGATATCAGGCTAGATTTTAGCAGGTTAGCAGCATACAGCAGTGATATCAGGCTAGATGTTAGCAGGTTAGCAGCATACAGCAGTGATATCAGGCTAGATATTAGCAGGTTAGCAGCATACAGCAGTGATATCAGGCTAGATGTTAGCAGGTTAGCAGCATACAGCAGTAATATCAGGCTAGATGTTAGCAGGTTAGCAGCATACAGCAGTAAAATCAGGCTAGATGTTAGCAGGTTAGCAGCATGCAGCAGTGATATCAGACTAGATGTTAGCAGGTTAGCAGCATGCAGCAGTAAAATCAGACTAGATGTTAGCAGGTTAGCAGCATACAGCAGTGATATCAGGCTAGATGTTAGCAGGTTAGCAGCATACAGCAGTGATTTCAGACTAGAGGTAGAGGTTAGCAGCATGCAGCAGTGGTATCAGGCTAGATGTTAGCAGGTTAGCAGCATGCAGCAGTGGTATCAGGCTAGATGTTAGCAGGTTAGCAGCATGCAGCAGTGATTTCAGACTAGAGGTAGAGGTTAGCAGCATGCAGCAGTGGTATCAGGCTAGATGTTAGCAGGTTAGCAGCATGCAGCAGTGATATCAGGCTAGATGTTAGCAGGTTAGCAGCATACAACAGTGATATCAGGCTAGATGTTAGCAGGTTAGCAGCATGCAGCAGTGGTATCAGGCTAGATGTTAGCAGGTTAGCAGTATACAGCAGTGATTTCAGACTAGAGGTAGAGGTTAGCACCATACTAAATTGAGCTCTTATCAACTGATTCATCTATTGTACTTTGTCTTTCTAGTTTGACTACTGTAATAGGGAACTATTGGGACTGCTGTCAGTGGTGGGATGATGACACACATATAGTTTACATGTGAAAGGAAGGAAGAATATCCAGGGGCCAGACTGCTGTGATGTCACATGAACGACAGCCAATACAGTCTATTAGGTTTAGTCTGCTGAACACCCTCATCTCATTGTGAATGCAGTCATAGAACTAGATCTAATGTAAAACATGACATTGTATTTGATCTAATAATCAAGTCCTTCTCTGCTCCTCAGTCTTAGTCGGTAGATAGTTTTCATAGTTAGCTACTAACCAGTGAAAATGTGATTGTGGTAATGATGACCAACATACAGTTCACAGTTTGGTTTCAGTCTAATTGCGTCTTCCTGTCTCTCTATTTCACAGCTTTCAGTGATGGATGTTAAACCCTAGATAGACCTCAGAGCACTATCAACACCCTCTCCTCCTCTTCCTGCTCATCACCATGGACTCCCCTTCTAAGAAGTCTGGTGTGTTGTCCCACCTGCGGCATCGCGCCCAGCCCCTCCTCTCTACCCTCCGACGGGGCAGAAAGAAGACTGAGGTGTGTCCAGAACATGTCTTAAACCACAGGATGAGTTCCTCTGTCCCAGACATCACCCCCACCTCCTCCCTGGCCCAGCAGGACTACCAGACCTACAGCAGCCCCAACACTCCCACCATTAAGACTGTTGGAGACAGAAGGCAGGGAGGAGGTGCTAGCTCTCACACCGTTAACACGGCTGGGAGTGCTGGGAGCGACGCTGCTCTAAACAGACTGAGTGTCCCGGTGGACCAGGCTGACTGGACGTCCCAGGAGTCGGTGTGTAGTGAACCCAGTGCTCCTCCTTATAAGGAGGACCTGTCAGAGGAGAGCCATGTGCTGAGAGCTGCTTCTGCTGGAGGGGGGTCAGGGACAGAGGACTTGGAGCTGCAGGACCACACGGGACACTGTAGTGAACACACTACCACTCCCATTGGCCTGCACAGCAGAGAGATCCCCTCAGTGGAGATATCAGAGGACATGACTCAGGTAAACAGAGTTTTACAGCTTACTATGGTGCATTATGGCTGGTGTTACTATGGTCTGATTTAATTAATTTGATTTGATATTTTCTCCTCGTGACCATTTCTTGATCTTAGTCAGTCTTGATTGCACATGGTTTTACTATACTATTAAATGGAGTCAGATAGTCAGGTTTATTAAATGGAGTCAGGTTTATTAAATGGAGTCAGATAGTCAGGTTTATTAAATGGAGTCAGGTTTATTAAATGGAGTCAGATAGTCAGGTTTATTAAATCTGCTCCTATATCACTGGCGTCTGTACACAATCTGCTCCTACATCACTGGCGTCTGTATATAATCTGCTCCTACATCACTGGTGTCTGTATATAATCTGCTCCTATATCACTGGTGTCTGTATACAATCTGCTCCTATATCACTGGTGTCTGTATATAATCTGCTCCTACATCACTGGCGTCTGTATATAATCTGCTCCTACATCACTGACGTCTGTATATAATCTGCTCCTATATCACTGGCGTCTGTATACCATCTGCTCCTACATCACTGGTGTCTGTATATAATCTGCTCCTACATCACTGGTGTCTGTATATAATCTGCTCCTACATCACTGGTGTCTGTATATAATCTGCTCCTACATCAAATTAAATCAAATCAAATGTATTTATATAGCCCTTCGTACATCAGCTGATATCTCAAAGTGCTGTACAGAAACCCAGCCTAAAACCCCAAACAGCAAGCAATGCAGGTGTAGAAGCACGGTGGCTAGGAAAAACTCCCTAGAAAGGCCAAAACCTAGGAAGAAGCCTAGAGAGGAACCAGGCTATGTGGGGTGGCCAGTCCTCTTCTGGCTGTGCCGGGTGGAGATTATAACAGAACATGGCCAAGATGTTCAAATGTTCATAAATGACCAGCATGGTTGAATAATAATAAGGCAGAACAGTTGAAACTGGAGCAGCAGCACGGTCAGGTGGACTGGGGACAGCAAGGAGTCATCATGTCAGGTAGTCCTGGGGCATGGTCCTAGGGCTCAGGTCCTCCGAGAGAGAGAAAGAAAGAGAGAATTAGAGAGAGCATATGTGGGGTGGCCAGTCCTCTTCTGGCTTTGCCGGGTGGAGATTATAACAGAACATGACCAAGATGTTCATAAATGACCAGCATGGTCGAATAATAATAAGGCAGAACAGTTTAAACTGGAGCAGCAGCACGGCCAGGTGGACTGGGCACAGCAAGGAGTCATCATGTCAGGTAGTCCTGAGGCATGGTCCTAGGGCTAGGCCTAGGTTTATTAAATGGAGTCAGGTTTATTAAATGGAGTCAGATAGTCGGGTTTATTAAATGGAGTCAGGTTTATTAATTGGCGTCAGATAGTCGGGTTTATTAAATGGAGTCGGATAGTCAGGTTTATTAAATGGAGTCAGGTTTATTAAATGGAGTCAGGTTTATTAAATGGAGTTAGATAGTCAGGTTTATTATATGGAGTCAGGTTTATTAAATGGAGTCAGGTTTATTAAAGGAGGTCAGATAGTCGGGTTTATTAAATGGAGTCAGATAGTCGGGTTTATTAAATGGAGTCAGATAGTCAGGTTTATTAAGTGGAGTCAGATAGTCAGGTTTATTAAATGGAGTCAGGTTTATTAAATGGAGTCAGATAGTCGGGTTTATTAAATGGAGTCAGATAGTCAGGTTTATTAAATGGAGTCAGATAGTCGGGTTTATTAAATTGAGTCAGATAGTCAGGTTTATTAAGTGGAGTCAGATAGTCAGGTTTATTAAATGGAGTCAGGTTTATTTAATGGAGTCAGATAGTCAGGTTTATTAAGTGGAGTCAGATAGTCAGGTTTATTAAATGGAGTCAGGTTTATTTAATGGAGTCAGATAGTCAGGTTTATTAAGTGGAGTCAGATAGTCGGGTTTATTAAATGGAGTCAGTTTTATTAAATGGAGTCAGATAGTCGGGTTTATTAAATGGAGTCAGATAGTCAGGTTTATTAAGTGGAGTCAGATAGTCAGGTTTATTAAATGGAGTCAGGTTTATTAAATGGAGTCAGATAGTCAGGTTTATTAAATGGAGTCAGATAGTCAGGTTTATTAAATGGAGTCAGATAGTCAGGTTTATTAAATGGAGTCAGATAGTCGGGTTTATTAAATATAGTCAGGTTTATTAAATGGAGTCAGATAGTCGGGTTTATTAAATGGAGTCAGATAGTCAGGTTTATTAAATATGATTTAGCCTTACAGTGATTCTTCTTTCCAAGAGAACCCCACTGGATGCTAGACATGGTGGTCGTGTAGGGTTACACAATCTGCTCCTACATCACTGGCGTCTGTACACAATCTGCTCCCACATCTCTGGCGTCTGTACACAATCTGCTCCTACATCACTGGCGTCTGTATATAATCTGCTCCTATATCACTGGCGTCTGTACACAATCTGCTCCTACATCACTGGCGTCTGTATATAATCTGCTCCTACATCACTGGTGTCTGTATATAATCTGCTCCTATATCACTGGTGTCTGTATACAATCTGCTCCTATATCACTGGTGTCTGTATATAATCTGCTCCTACATCACTGGTGTCTGTATATAATCTGCTCCTATATCACTGGTGTCTGTATATAATCTGCTCCTATATCACTGGTGTCTGTATATAATCTGCTCCTACATCACTGGCGTCTGTATATAATCTGCTCCTACATCACTGACGTCTGTATATAATCTGCTCCTATATCACTGGCGTCTGTATACCATCTGCTCCTACATCACTGGTGTCTGTATATAATCTGCTCCTACATCACTGGTGTCTGTATATAATCTGCTCCTACATCACTGGTGTCTGTATATAATCTGCTCCTACATCAAATTAAATCAAATCAAATGTATTTATATAGCCCTTCGTACATCAGCTGATATCTCAAAGTGCTGTACAGAAACCCAGCCTAAAACCCCAAACAGCAAGCAATGCAGGTGTAGAAGCACGGTGGCTAGGAAAAACTCCCTAGAAAGGCCAAAACCTAGGAAGAAACCTAGAGAGGAACCAGGCTATGTGGGGTGGCCAGTCCTCTTCTGGCTGTGCCGGGTGGAGATTATAACAGAACATGACCAAGATGTTCATAAATGACCAGCATGGTCGAATAATAATAAGGCAGAACAGTTTAAACTGGAGCAGCAGCACGGCCAGGTGACTGGGCACAGCAAGGAGTCATCATGTCAGGTAGTCCTGAGGCATGGTCCTAGGGCTCAGGTCCTCAGAGAGAGAGAAAGAAAGAGAGAAGTAGAGAATTAGAGAACGCACACTTAGATTCACACAGGACACCGAATAGGACAGGATAAGTACTCCAGATATAACAAACTGACCCTAGCCCCCCGACACATAAACTACTGCAGCATAAATACTGGAGGCTGAGACAGGAGGGGTCAGGAGACACTGTGGCCCCATCCGAGGACACCCCCGGACAGGGCCAAACAGGAAGGATATAACCCCACCCACTTTGCCAAAGCACAGCCCCCACACCACTAGAGGGATATCTTCAACCACCAACTTACCATCCTGAGACAAGGCTGAGTATAGCCCACAAAGACCTCCGCCACGGCACAACCCAAGGGGGGGGCGCCAACCCAGACAGGATGACCACATCAGTGAATCAACCCACTCAGGTGACGCACCCCTTCCAGGGACGGCATGAGAGAGAGCCAGTAAGCCAGTGACTCAGCCCCTGTAATAGGGTTAGAGGCAGAGAATCCCAGTGGAAAGAGGTGAACCGGCCAGGCAGAGACAGCAAGGGTGGTTCGTTGCTCCAGAGCCTTTCCGTTCACCTTCCCACTCCTGGGCCAGACTACACTCAATCATATGACCCACTGAAGAGATGACTCTTCAGTAAAGACTTAAAGGTTGAGACCGAGTTTGCATCTCTGACATGGGTAGGCAGACCGTTCCATAAAAATGGAGCTCTATAGGAGAAAGCCCTGCCTCCAGCTGTTTGCTTAGAAATTCTAGGGACAATTAGAAGGCCTGCGTCTTGTGACCGTAGCGTTCGTGTAGGTATGTACGGCAGGACCAAATCAGAGAGATAGGTAGGAGCAAGCCCATGTAATGCTTTGTAGGTTAGCAGTAAAACCTTGAAATCAGCCCTTGCTTTGACAGGAAGCCAGTGTAGAGAGGCTAGCACTGGAGTAATATGATCATAGTCAGGATTCTAGCAGCCGTATTTAGCACTAACTGAAGTTTATTTAGTGCTTTATCCGGGTAGCCGGAAAGTAAAGCATTGTAGTAGTCTAACCTAGAAGTGACAAAAGCATGGATACATTTTTCTGCATCATTTTTGGACAGAAAGTTTCTGATTTTTGCAATGTTACATAGATGGAAAAAAGCTGTCCTTGAAATGGTCTTGATATGTTCTTCAAAAGAGAGATCAGGGTCCAGAGTAACGCCGAGGTCCTTCACAGTTGTATTTGAGACGACTGTACAACCATTAAGAATAATTGTCAGATTCAACAGAAGATCTCTTTGTTTCTTGGGACCTAGATCAAGCATCTCTGTTTTGTCCGAGTTTAAAAGTAGAACTTTTGCAGCCATCCACTTCCTTATGTCTGAAACACATGCTTCTAGCAAGGGCAATTTTGGGGCTTCACCATGTTTCATTGAAATGTACAGCTGTGTGTCATCCGCATAGCAGTGAAAGTTAATATTATGTTTTCGAATAACATCCCCAAGAGGTAAAATATATAGTGAAAACAATAGTGGTCCTAAAACGGAACCTTGAGGAGCACCGAAATTTACAGTTGATTTGTCAGAGGACAAACCATTCACAGAGACAAACTGATATCTTTCCGACAGATAAGATCTAAACCAGGCCAGAACTTGTCCGTGTAGACCAATTTGGGTTTCCAATCTCTGTGGTGATCGATGGTATCAAAAGCAGCACTAAGGTCTAGGAGCACGAGGACAGATGCAGAGCCTCGGTCCGATGCCATTAAAATGTCATTGACCACCTTCACAAGTGCCGTCTCAGTGCTATGATGGGGTCTAAAACCAGACTGAAGCATTTCGTATACATTGTTTGTTTTCAGGAAGGCAGTGAGTTGCTGCGCAACAGCCTTTTCTAAAATTTTTGAGAGGAATGGAAGATTCGATATAGGCCGATAGTTTTTTTATATTTTCTGGGTCAAGGTTTGGCTTTTTCAAGAGAGGCTTTATTACTGCCACTTTTAGTGAGTTTGGTACACATCCGGTGGATAGATAGCCGTTTATTATGTTCAACATAGGAGGGCCAAGCACAGGAAGCAGCTCTTTCAGTAGTTTAGTTGGAATAGGGTCCAGTATGCAGCTTGAAGGTTTAGAGGCCATGATTATTTTCATCATTGTGTCAGGAGAAATAGTACTAAAACACTTGAGCGTCTCTCTTGATCCTAGGTCCTGGCAGAGTTGTGCAGGAGTCCGTAATTTGCTTTCTAATAATCATAATATTTTCCTCAAAGAAGTTCATGAATTCATCACTGCTAAAGTGAAAGTCATCACTGGCGTCTGTATACCAAGAGCAGTCAAATACTCAAGTAAAATGACTCTAAGTACTACGTAATAGAGATCGACCTCTACTACTTAAGTTGTTTTTTGGTGTAACTCTACTTATCTATTTTTATTTTGGAATATTTTTTATTTTCCTCCACTACATTCCTAAAGAAAATAATGTACTTTTTACTCCATACATTTTCCCTGACACCTGAAAGTACTGGTTACATTTACCCTGACACCTGAAAGTACTGGTTACATTTTCTCTGATACCTGAAAGTACTGTTTACATTTTCTCTGATACCTGAAAGTACTGGTTACATTTTCCCTGACACCTGAAAGTACTGGTTACATTTACCCTGATACCTGAAAGTACTGGTTACATTTACCCTGACACCTGAAAGTACTGGTTACATTTACCCTGACACCTGAAAGTACTGGTTACATTTACCCTGACACCTGAAAGTACTGGTTACATTTGCCCTGACACCTGAAAGTACTGGTTACATTTTCCCTGACACCTGAAAGTACTGGTTACATTTTCCCTGACACCTGAAAGTACTGGTTACATTTTCTCTGACACCTGAAAGTACTGGTTACATTTACCCTGACACCTGAAAGTACTGGTTACATTTACCCTGACACCTGAAAGTACTGGTTACATTTACCCTGACACCTGAAAGTACTGGTTACATTTACCCTGACACCTGAAAGTACTGGTTACATTTACCCTGACACCTGAAAGTACTGGTTACATTTACCCTGACACCTGAAAGTACTGGTTACATTTACCCTGACACCTGAAAGTACTGGTTACATTTACCCTGACACCTGAAAGTACTGGTTACATTTTCCCTGACACCTGAAAGTACTGGTTACATTTTCCCTGACACCTGAAAGTACTGGTTACATTTTCCCTGACACCTGAAAGTACTGGTTACATTTACCCTGACACCTGAAAGTACTGGTTACATTTACCCTGACACCTGAAAGTACTGGTTACATTTTCCCTGACACCTGAAAGTACTGGTTACATTTTCCCTGACACCTGAAAGTACTGGTTACATTTACCCTGACACCTGAAAGTACTGGTTACATTTTCTCTGACACCTGAAAGTACTGGTTGCATTTTCCCTGACACCTGAAAGTACTGGTTACATTTTCCCTGACACCTGAAAGTACTGGTTACATTTTTCCTGACACCTGAAAGTACTGGTTACATTTTCTCTGACACCTGAAAGTACTGGTTACATTTACCCTGACACCTGAAAGTACTGGTTACATTTTCCCTGACACCTGAAAGTACTGGTTACATTTTCCCTGACACCTGAAAGTACTGGTTACATTTTCCCTGACACCTGAAAGTACTGGTTACATTTTCTCTGACACCTGAAAGTACTGGTTACATTTACCCTGACACCTGAAAGTACTGGTTACATTTTCTCTGACACCTGAAAGTACTGGTTGCATTTTCCCTGACACCTGAAAGTACTGGTTACATTTTCCCTGACACCTGAAAGTACTGGTTACATTTTCCCTGACACCTGAAAGTACTGGTTACATTTTCTCTGACACCTGAAAGTACTGGTTACATTTACCCTGACACCTGAAAGTACTGGTTACATTTTCCCTGACACCTGAAAGTACTGGTTACATTTACCCTGACACCTGAAAGTACTGGTTACATTTTCCCTGACACCTGAAAGTACTGGTTACATTTTCCCTGACACCTGAAAGTACTGGTTACATTTTCTCTGACACCTGAAAGTACTGGTTACATTTACCCTGACACCTGAAAGTACTGGTTTCATTTTCATGGGGATCCATAATAAACCCCAGGGAAAGTAGCTGCTGCCTTGGCAGGAACTAATGGGGATCCATAATAAACCCCAGGGAAAGTAGCTGCTGCCTTGGCAGGAACTAATGGGGATCCATAATAAACCCCAGGAAGAGTAGCTGCTGCCTTGGCAGGAACTAACGGGGATACATAATAAACCCCAGGAAGAGTAGCTGCTGCCTTGGCAGGAACTAATGGGGATCCATAATAAACCCCAGGGAAAGTAGCTGCTGCCTTTGCAGGAACTAATGGGGATCCATAATAAACCCCAGGGAAAGTAGCTGCTGCCTTGGCAAGAACTAACGGGGATACATAATAAACCCCAGGGAAAGTAGCTGCTGCCTTGGCAGGAACTAATGGGGATCCATAATAAACCCCAGGAAGAGTAGCTGCTGCCTTGGCAGGAACTAATGGGGATCCATAATAAACCCCAGGAAGAGTAGCTGCTGCCTTGGCAGGACCTAATGGGGATCCATAATAAACCCCAGGAAGGATAGCTGCTGTCTTGGCAGGAACTAATGGGGATCCATAATAAACCCCAGGAAGAGTAGCTGCTGCCTTGGCAACAGGAAATAATGGGGATCCATAATAAACCCCAGGAAGAGTAGCTGCTGCCTTGGCAGGAACTAATGGGGATCCATAATAAACCCCAGGAAGAGTAGCTGCTGCCTTGGAAGGAACTAATGGGGATCCATAATAAACCCCAGGAAGAGTAGCTGCTGCCTTGGCAGGAACTAGTGGGGATCCATAATAAACCCCAGGAAGAGTAGCTGCTGCCTTGGCAGGAACTAATGGGGATCCATAATAAATCCCCAGGAAGAGTAGCTGCTGCCTTGGAAGGAACTAATGGGGATCCATAATAAACCCCAGGAAGAGTAGCTGCTGCCTTGGCAGCTAATGAGGATCCTTAATAAATACAAATACAAAATAGTCAGTTTGATCTCATGAAGGGATATTGGTAGGTCCCTCTAACTGAGCCAAAGATACATCTGCTTTAGTCTCTCTTAATGGTTTGTTTTCCTACCTTCGTCTTCTGTTTGGGTTATGAAATGCCAGAGCCACGTTTAAACGGCACGTTATGCTGCGTGGTCTGGGAAATGATATGGGGGTATTTAGTACCACCTGGCCAGAACACCTTCAGAACAGTAGGAGTCTGGTCAAGCGTTGTTGTGTCTGCCAGCTTGACAGTTTATCTGTCGAAGAAGGAAATGGTCCAAGCAACAGGGATGTATCTCAGGAAGGTGGTGGGCCGAGTTAAAGTCTGACTGCTTAGTAATGGCATAAAAGCAAAGCTTGTTTTCTTCTCATTAAAAATAATATTGTAAAGGTAATGGAATGGGATTAGTGTGGTGGGTGAAGAATCAAATACTTTAACTTGTATCGCTGCACAAATCCCATTATTGTGCTGCGCCTCCTCTAACAGTATGAATCAGGCTGTTTGAGAAGGTTTGAATCGTAAGAAACCTGCCTACACATAGTTGGAAGTACAATTCACCAACATTGCTACTGTTGTCAAAGCTGTGTGCTGGAAAACCTTGGTAGAGCATGGGTGGAGTAGGCATTGTGGTGCTGTAAAACCTTGGTAGAGCATGGGTGGAGTAGGCATTGTGGTGCTGTAAAACCTTGGTAGAGCATGGGTGGAGTAGGCATTGTGGTGCTGTAAAACCTTGGTAGAGCATGGGTGGAGTAGGCATTGTGGTGCTGTAAAACCTTGGTAGAGCATGGGTGGAGTAGGCATTGTGGTGCTGTAAAACCTTGGTAGAGCATGGGTGGAGTAGGCATTGTGGTGCTGTAAAACCTTGGTAGAGCATGGGTGGAGTAGGCATTGTGGTGCTGTAAAACCTTGGTAGAGCATGGGTGGAGTAGGCATTGTGGTGCTGTAAAACCTTGGTAGAGCATGGGTGGAGTAGGCATTGTGGTGCTCATGTGAATTTTCTTTTCTTTTTCAGCTTCAGACCAGTGCCCACTTCTCAATTAAAGCATAGTTGTTTTTATATATAGTATACATGTGGTATGAGAGCATTAACATATCACTATGGTGCTGTCACTATTCAATCCATCCATTATATATCTATTATACATGTGGTATGAGAGCATTAACATATCACTATGGTGCTGTCACTATTCAATCCATCCATTATATATCTATTATACATGTGGTATGGAAATATTAATCCACAGCAGCAGATGCATTATCAGGAATTAACCACATGCTTCTTAGCCTGGTCCCAGATCTGTTGAAATAACCACATGCTTCTTAGCCTGGTCCCAGATCTGTTGAATTAACCACATGCTTCTTAGCCTGGTCCCAGATCTGTTGAAATAACCACATGCTTCTTAGCCTGGTCCCAGATCTGTTGACATAACCACATGCTTCTTAGCCTGGTCCCAGATCTGTTGACATAACCACATGTTTCTTAGCCTGGTCCCAGATCTGTTGAAAGAACCACATGCTTCTTAGCCGGGTCCCAGATCTGTTGAAATAACCACATGCTTCTTAGCCTGGTCCCAGATCTGTTGAATTAACCACATGCTTCTTAGCCTGGTCCCAGATCTGTTGAAATAACCACATGCTTCTTAGCCTGGTCCCAGATCTGTTGAAATAACCACATGCTTCTTAGCCTGGTCCCAGATCTGTTGAAATAACCACATGTTTCTTAGCCGGGTCCCAGATCTGTTGAATTAACCACATGCTTCTTAGCCTGGTCCCAGATCTGTTGAATTAACCACATGCTTCTTAGCCAGGTCCCAGATCTGTTGACATAACCACATGCTTCTTAGCCTGGTCCCAGGTCTGTTTATGCGATCATTCCAACTCCTTGTCATGTTTGGGAGAATGGAGTGATCGCACAGACAGACTGGTACGCAGGTTACATGGTTCTGGTGTTCTGAAAGACACAAGGACACAGACAGACTGGTACCCAGGTTACATGGTTCTGGTGTTGTGAAAGGCACAAGGACACAGACAGACTGGTACCCAGGTTACATGGTTCTGGTGTTGTGAAAGGACACAGACAGACTGGTACCCAGGTTACATGGTTCTGGTGTTGTGAAAGGACACCGACAGACTGGTATCCAGGTTACATGGTTCTGGTGTTGTGAAAGGACACAGACAGACTGGTACCCAGGTTACATGGTTCTGGTGTTGTGAAAGGACACAGACAGACTGGTACCCATGTTACATGGTTCTGGTGTTCTGAAAGACACAAGGACACAGACAGACTGGTACCCAGGTTACATGGTTCTGGTGTTGTGAAAGACACAAGGACACAGACAGACTGGTACCCAGGTTACATGGTTCTGGTGTTGTGAAAGGACAAAGACAGACTGGTACCCAGGTTACATGGTTCTGGTGTTGTGAAAGACACAAGGACACAGACAGACTGGTACCCAGGTTACATGGTTCTGGTGTTCTGAAAGACACAAGGACACAGACAGACTGGTACCCAGGTTACATGGTTCTGGTGTTGTGAAAGACACAAGGACACAGACAGACTGGTACCCAGGTTACATGGTTCTGGTGTTCTGAAAGACACAAGGACACAGACAGACTGGTACCCAGGTTACATGGTTCTGGGGTTGTGAAAGACACAAGGACACAGACAGACTGGTACCCAGGTTACATGGTTCTGGTGTTGTGAAAGGACACAGACAGACTGGTACCCAGGTTACATGGTTCTGGTGTTGTGAAAGGACACAGACAGACTGGTACCCAGGTTACATGGTGCTGGTGTTGTGAAAGACACAAGGACACAGACAGACTGGTACCCAGGTTACATGGTTCTGGTGTTGTGTGAAAGACACAAGGACACAGACAGGTCTGAATAAAGTCATGAGGAAAAAAGACATGGTCAAAATTACTGTTAGACTCAAGGCGATGACGTTCATTTAGGAGCCTTGAGTTTTTAAAAGCTAAACCACTGATGACCTCTGGGTGGGACCGAGCTATAAACAAACAGTCCAAATCTATCCCA